>NW_022985165.1:898145-898760 GCF_010093535.1 Lindgomyces ingoldianus | reverse complement strand
AGCTCTTCGGCCTCGTTCCATCGGCCTTTGTTCCTGTACGTCGACGCCAGGTTGGCTTTGCTGGTCAGCGTGGCTGGATGCTCCGGTCCAAGCAGCCTCTTGCGAGCCTCCATCACTTGCACCTCCAGCTCTTCGGCCTCGTCCCACCGGCCTTTGTTCCTGTACGTAAACGCTAGGTTAGCTATGCTGGTCAGCGTGTGTGGATGCTCCGGCCCAAGCAACCTCTTGCGAGCCTCCATCACTTGCACTTCCAGCTCTTCGGTCTCGTTCCATCGACCTTTGTTCCTGTACGTTGATGCCAGGTTGGCTATGCTGTCCAGAGAGTCTGGATGCTCCGGTCCAAGTACCCTCTTGGTCGTCTCCGTCACATGCACTTCCAGCTCTTCGGCCTCGTTCCATCGGCCTTTGTTCCTGTACGTCGATGCCAGGTTAGCTATGCTAGCCAGAGAGTCTGGATGCTCCGGTCCAAGTACCCTCTTGGTCGTCTCCGTCACATGCACCTCCAGCTCTTCGGCCTCGTCCAACTGGCCTTTGTTCCAAAACGTCGACGCCAAGTTGGCCATGCTGGTCAGAGTGTCTGGATGCTCCGGCCCAAGTACCCTCTTGCGAGCCTCC
>NW_022985165.1:806014-897955 GCF_010093535.1 Lindgomyces ingoldianus | reverse complement strand
TCTGGATGCTCCGGCCCAAGTACCCTCTTGCGAGCCTCCATCACTTGGATGTCAAGATCTTCGGCCTCGTCCCACCGGCCTTTGTTCCTGTACGTCGACGCCAGGTTAGCTATGCTGGTCAGCGTGTCTGGATGCTCCAGCCCAAGTACTCTCTTGCTAGTCTCCACCACTTGCACTTCCAGCTCTTCGGCCTCGTCCCACCGGCCTTTGTCCCTGTACGTCGACGCCAGGTTAGCTACGCTGGACAGCGTGGCTGGATGCTCCGGTCCAAGTACCCTCTTGCGAGTCTCCACCACTTGCGCCTCCAGCTGCTCGGCCCTGTCCCACTTGCCTTTGTTCCTGTACGTTGACGCCAGTTTAGCCATGCTGATCAGCGTGTCTGGATGCTTCGACCCCTTGCGCTGTTTTCGAGCTTCCACTACTTGCAACAGCAGCATTTCAGCATCGTTCCACCGACCTTGTGCGAGATACGTCGAAGCTAGACTTTCCATGCTCGTGAGAGTATCTCCGTCGTTATCGCCAAACAGTCTCTTGCATATCTCTAAATCTTTTAGCTGTAGCTCCTCAGCGTCTTTCCACCGTCCACGATATCTATATATTGTCGCAAGTCTGCTCATGCTGGTCAATGTGTCGCGATCCTCCTCTCCAAGCACTCTCTTACGAGCTTCCAGTACTTGTGAAGTCACTTTCTCTGTATCACTCCACCGCCCATCTGCAAATAGGCACAATCCATACCTCCACATGAGATCCATCCTAGATTGCTGATCTTTGTGAACAACATCGGAGTCCAGTGCAAAACGGACATGTGGCAAATATCTCCTCCAAATGCTTCTATTCTCGTGGTTATGGCTGGGGAAGACCTCTTCCATGCGCACAATGGCTTTCTCTGTTGCTGGTGCTAGTCCGTCTTCCAACCGGAGATAATTGCGCGTGGCTAGATGCACCAACCGATGCAAGTCGAAAGCCTGGTCGGCCGGTCGTTTACTAAGAAACGAATACGCAGTAAGTGTTCCGATCGCATCCACTTCCATCTTCCGCGAGGACCCTGCCGGAAGGAGAGACTGCGGAATGTCCTTTGGCTCTATACAGGCCATAAACGATAAGTAATCGGCCGCCAGACGATCGCGCCGCCGGATTTGGTCAAACGATATCAGCCATGTTGTGGCTATCGGATTCTTGATGGTACGATACCTCCCGTCGTCTTCAAACTCCTCGCTAAGAAGATCAATTACCTCCTCTTCCTGTTCAGCCAAGAGCGACAGATAGTTTGCGAGTGATATCGCATTCTCGTTGATGTACGCCGCTGCCTGCACAATGGCTAGCGGAAGGTAGGTGAGCTGTAAAAGCAGTGCACCTGTCTCTTGCCGACTTTTGGCGAGATCCGCATTAACCAGACACTTTCTTAGCAGCTGGGCAGCCGCGTCTTCTCCCATCTCCGGAACGTCCACCACGTTCTGTTGCGCGAGCTTAACTGCTATCTTCCTGTCGCGTGTCGTAAATACAACGGCTCCATGCTTGCTCTTCGGGAGGTAGTCCATCAAAGGGTGCGATCCCTGCCCAAGCTTCAGCCCAGGTCCAGGCTTGGCAATCCACATGTCGATGTCGTCGGCGTTGTCGAATACTAGCAGCCACTGCCCTGTACTTTCTCTGCTCAAATGTGCCTGCACCAGTATCTTCACATCTGCCTTGTCGTCTTCACACCCAGGTATACCAAGTTGCCGGGCAACGTCCAGGTAAGATTGGTGCAGACTTTCTGTGTTAACTGCGGAAATCCAGATAACCGAGCAGTGCTTTTGCTTGTCGGCGATGCGGTAGAGCAGTTCGATGACCAGCTGGGTCTTTCCTACGCCTCCAAGACCGGTGATCGCAAGCTTCGCTGTACGATTCTTGCCGAATAGCATATTTTCGAGCCGAGTCAGCTCAGGCTCGCGGCTAGTGAAGCGAGAGTTCCGCTCGAATGGCACGATCCATGTCGGGTTCACTTGAGGTGTTTCTAGCTGTCTGGTGGAGGGTAATTGTAGTTGATCCCGAAAGAGCTTACCCGGCCGGTGGTCTTTTGAATACCTCTCGAGCTCCCTCAGGAGCCGCCGAGATGCATGATGCTCGCCCTCGCCGTAGATAGCTTCCATATGAATATCGAAAATTCCAAGAAGAGAGTAAACTTTGTCTTCAGGGCGCTTAGTTATTCTGTTTGCTGCCCATGACATGCGCTCATCGATCGTAAAGTGAGACAGTGGCTCCCCCCGAAGCGCATGAATAGAAATGCCCGAAACCTGGTGAATCTGCTTTTCTAGCGACTTTCTGTCTCCAAGCCGCTCACCCTTTTGCGAGAAAAATTCGACGCATTGAGGAGCAATGAGCTCTTGTAGCGTCCAGCCTCGAGTGAACCACCGACTATTCCGCAGCTGGGAGTGTCTGTCTTCCTCGCTCATAGAAGTCGAGACATCTGCGAGGAAAACATAACATTTAATAGCATTCTGATACCACCGAAACATGGAGTTGATACTTTCAGTAAGCTCGGCGGCATTTGTCTTGTCAATACAACAGGTGTCTATCCAGCAGTAGTCCAGCCCGTCATTGATGGCTTGGACTGCGCAGAAACGGAGCTTGTCGTAACCAGCCTTGCCACCTCCAGTGCCATCTCTGATGTCTTTGTACGTGACTTCATCGCCGTCACGTCCCCAGGTGTGCGAGAGTATTGCGTAGCGGGGAACCTCATCTTCGGCAAACTCGGCCAGGCTGAAGCTGGGGTAATTATGGAGCTGTAAAAGGCGCATTGTGGCACCGGATTAAGAAGGCGTGGGCCTCACAAGTAAGATCATTTAAGTCACGAGCCCGATAGTAATCAAACTAGAAAGGAAAAAAAAAAAGGAGATATTCATGGCAGAGATAGATTCACCGGCACTCGATGTTGGGACGTCTTTGGGCATATGGGGCTAGAGGCGGTGGGGTGACACAGCCACACCCACCACAAAAAGATGCATTGCCAGCTGCGGGCCATCATCCCCTGCCGGCAACCCAAATAGTTTTCGCGGGTCGCCACAGTATGAAAAGATTCAATAGGCTTCCATGGCGATCCACCCCGTGTCGTCTACGCTTGCTGCGTATTGGAGCTCTTTCTTCTTTTCCCTTTTGCTCATCTCCATCACCAATTGCAGAATGGACCCCGCAAGTATTGCCTAGTACATACGCAGCCGTGTCAAAACACCCTCATATCGCTCGCACCACCCTCTGGAACCGCGCACATGGACGACCCTTGAAAAGAAGAGAAAGCTCAAAGTCAACAGTACCTCACTCCGCCGGAAGAGAATTCCACGGCTTAATATTTGTGGCGAATTTCTAACAATGGTTATCCGGCCGCAATAAAATATCTACGCTCGCTAGCATTTATTATCGCCTACCAGTGCGCCGCAACGGACAAACCAATTTATGAAACCTCCGGCCAAGGGTTAGCCCTCAGCTTTCTGTAAACGCCATCCAGAACTCAAAGCGAAGAAAGTGAAGGCGATAAACTAGAATTGTCATAATAGCAGCAGATATTACAAGGTCACATCCTATTGTAAGGTCATACGGAAGGAACTTGAAGACTCAGTTATTGTGCTAGAGAGTGTTCACAATATGGGTAGGATAGGAGTTATGCTAAGCATGCTTGGCTTCGCCAAAGTCCTCTTTGGCAAGGACCACCCTCAGGATTATATCACCTTAGGGTGGTTTAAACGTGTGTTTAATCCTTAAACTAAAGCGCGGGCGCACTAGAAGCTATAGATTCTAATTTGCGACAGCTTCAAACCACATAAGACGCTTTAAGTCTTAGAGTTTTGCTTTAAAAATAACATTTTTCTTTGCTGTATTCCTTCTCACACTTCTAAAAACGCTACAGCCCTGTGACTTTAGAGTTTTTAGCCTACAAAGGCGGCCTATTACAACTAGGTTAAACAACTGCATTGCAGAGGTATTAAGGACGTGTAAACATAGTTAGCATAGAGCATTTTACGTATCTCTATAGACTGTAAAGGAAAAATCAATCAAGCCTAGGAACATTAACGCTAGATAGGATAAGGTTAGTTTAGTTCGTTTAACCTAGATAGAGTACTTAGAGATATTCCAAAGCCCCACGCTAAATTAATTGTTCTAAAGGTTAAAACATAACGACGCAGCTATATAAAGTAGTCGAAATTTTTAAGACGCTAGTGACAACAGAGGCACTTACATTATTACCGCATAACCTAATTAAACAGGATGTCTATGCGCTTAGCAAGGTGAGCTAATTGTAACAGACGCTCAGATTCATAGGCTCATCAGCACGACTATATGCGCTACGCGCCACCAAAAGGCATGCACAAATTGAATCAGCGAGAATTCAGCTTGCATAGTGGATATTTATGAGCGAGATGAGATGTTCCCCGGATGCCGGGTCCCATCCAAATCTTTGATCTGGCCCACTCGCGGGTCCTCATAGGTCCAATCCATCACACTAATAGCAGCGATAGAAATTTACTAAAGTTGCCTAAACGTCCTTTCCTAAATGTGCCCTCCTTTAAGACAAGAATTAACTCTTGTTTAAACAGAACAACAACGGTAAACGTTGCAAATCAAGTAAATTAACGGTAACTATTAGAAGAGGCGAAAGTAAACTGCTCAGTCGCGAGAATTCGCCGCGAACAGATCAATCAATAGAATGCCTAAGACTGCTGTAATTTGCTAATCGCAATCTAATATTAGATAGATGAGTAGATAAAAAATAGTAAGAAGAAATTTTTTTTACTTGATTAACCAAGTAGGAGGATTTAAGATACTTTAGTATATGGTGTTGTGTTTGCAGGAACCGAGCTCTCCGAGCTCTAGTCACATACACTCCTTTCTCCCACTGCTGCCTAGCTACGCCACATGCTGCGGTCTAGAGTGCTGGCCTTAAGTCACATGAAGGGTTCACCTAATACTATGTAAACCCGTAGTTGCCCTCTTTTAGCAATCAATCTAGTTCCTCATGCCTCTGGTGCTTCTCCTAGCTTCACATGTTGTTCCGTTACATCGGTTGTTCCCTTATGGGTGGATGCACGTTGTTTAGTAAAATGCTAAGTCCTCTGGCAACCTAGTTGCGTTATAGATATAGAGGCTTAACTGTGGAGAGTGGTAGTTAGTAAAGGTGGATCTCTATAGATGCTTTAGCGTTAGCTGTAACAAGCATCACAGTCTCTGTTATTAGTATAGAACAGTAAATTAGCCCCTTATTTTACCTGATCCTAGCCTTATTAAACGCTAAGAAGGCACATCTAGCAAACAAGCTTTAGCAGTGTATTAATTTACTTTTGTACTAATACGCTCACAAACTCCATCTGTAGGCGCAGGTCTTGCATGAGCTGAGGAGGGGTCATATGGGAAGCGAGTCGACAAGGTAGTGAGATCCAAACAAAGTGGATTGAACGAGTGTATTGTAAGGTCTAAGGAGCTCGATAGAGCTCTGGGCTGACTATATACTGTACGAGAGAGGAGCTATGCCTAATGAGTGAATAGTGCAGTACATGGGTATGATATCGCGTGAGACACGTGCGACAGCAGGATTAAAACACTAAGAAATTAACTAGTATAGTCAATTCCTGCAGTAGATATAGCCTTATTAACTGTACAGTAACAGAAGAAAATTCACTTTTGTTCTAACTGCTAAGGGATTGCTATTATCAGTAACAATAGGAACAGTCTACGTTCTATTAAACACCATGGTACAAGTAATTCTGCCATGAATATGTAGCATTCCAATCAATTAATATAGCCTGACGGGCTTGAAATATGTCTAAAATGTAGTCTAAGCTTAGTGAGTTGAAGTGAATGTAATATACATTATCAAGCATGACCGAATTTCTAAGACGGGCGTACTTGTATCTTCAGGTAATTGCCCACGTGCGCGATGTTGTCGAATTTTTGGTGAGAGCCACTGTAAATGTTTGGAGATAGTGTATTCCGCAAGGGAGCTACACACCTTAAAACACAGCTAAAATCAGAATTTAGTTATCTAAATATGTAGTTAAGCCCGAGGGCTCCATTACGGGCTATGCAATCACTTCAAGATGTAGCGTCCCACATTAATAGACATATTTGTAGTCTTGAGGAGGCAATGATTTATGAGTGGAGTGTTATATTGTAGACTAAGGCCTAAGGTGCTATGTGATATAAATAGTTGTGTGGGACTCTACGTTAGTTGGTCGGAGGTCCCATCGTAGAGCTCTCAGGCTTACACGTCCCTCAGCGTTGGGGGTAGTGTAGGAGCTGTAGCGGCTGTTGGCGTGGTATCATTCCAGTAGTGGCCTTAAATGAGCTTTTCGCTCACCCATTGTTTCCAATAGTTTAGTGAGGTTATCTCTCTTTGATAAACCCTTTCGCTTGTCCATTGTTGCTAACGGTTTGTCATCGTTTGTCTAAACATAGTGCAGGCTTGAAGTGGTTTTAATCAGTCATTCAGCCTTTATCTATTGTATTCAACAATTTAGTAGAGTTTCTGCGAGGTGGGCATCCCCAGCACTATATGAAAGCCCTTGTGCGCTTCAGCCTGTGTTTAACATCCATTCCTGTATGGCTAGAAACTGGCCATGCCGAGAAAACTAATAGGTACTTTAAATTTTAGCAACTTAGACTCTGTGCACACTTTAATATTTGCTATATTTCTGTAAAGCTACTCCAAAACCTTTGAAAACCCCCTACCTCCCCCCCTGCGTGATGGGACACTCACTGTGCTAGGATAGATCAAAAGTACTTCAGCGACTCCTTGACAACTGGGTCTGTATCTACCTAAAAAGCACACAAGCCTAGCGCTAAAGCAGCGCATTTCTGTGAAGCGGACCTTCGACACCGCGATAATGTCTCCTACGCTCTAAAGCCGATACTATCATTATTACATTCTTTGAAACCATAAGAAGCCCTAATTTAAATAAATCTTGCCGTAATGCTAAAAAAAAAAACTTTTGTTTATAGTGTACGTAGTGTTGCACGAAATTTTAGTTGATTCCGTCACGCAGGTCCTTATTTGCGGTCAATTAGCATTCCTGTTTTCGGCGGTTCATACAGTCACGGGACTACTCTATACGTATTTTACTATGGATTACCACGGCCGGGCCAGACTCTCTTGGGCGCAGCCTCAGCGGTCTAAACGCTCTTGGGTAATACAACTTTCCTTGCGTGGAGGAACGAATGGGGCGCGGGACATATGGTGTCTTAGCAAGAGGAATCCCTGACCTCGTTGGTTTCAACCTCCCTAATTCGCGGCGACCTATTAATCACCAACCACAGGTGACCTTAGAGCAAGGCATTGTCTTTATATCGTGATATAATGCAAGAAGTGTTCCATTGCGCTGAGAATGCGACGTATGCTAACTCTCTGTAGTAAACTGATAGGGTGTGAAGAGGGGCCAGCATCATCAAACCTACACTTCGCTGCTCTGTACTTTTAGCCCTTTTTTTTAGGCTGGTAAGATGCCTTTACGCTTCTAATAATATTTCTGTAAAGCTGCTACAGTCCTTTTTGAAGCTTCTTTTCCAGAATATTTCTCGTGTGCCTCCTAACCACTGCGCTATCACGAATTTTGCCATGTCTTTCAGCTTCGGAGACATAGGGGGAAGGCCCGATGTATGAAGCCTATATTCTTAGACTTTAACGAAATCTAGCACCTAGAAGCCAGAACGCCAGGAGTTTCCCTACTAGAAGGTAGTCGCTGCGTAGCTCAGCGTATAACCTTATCGTATTAAGCGGCGCTTTGTCATGATGTATTAAAACGAAATTTTACAAGCTATGCCTAATCTGCCAGAGACTGGATAGATACACCTGTCTTGCTCTATTGTTGTCGCGCGTCGTCTACTGTTGCAGAGCTGCGTCGAGCAGACTCCAACGCGCTCCATCCCATTGGAATACAAAAGTAGCCATGAATCGAGCCAGCTAGGCGCTGGCGCAAGAGCTCCCTATAAATGTGCATATATCTTCAGTCATAGTCCGAATCATTCTTCCAATAAGGGTCACGTCTTCTACGATAATATTCCTCCAGCCACTCTTTTTCTTCTTTCTCTTTTTCCATCTCCTCCTCCATTCGAAACTGTTCATTGTCATACGCATTACAGTCTTCTTCGTTGTCGAATTCGACTCGATCATCACAGGAGATCCAAACTCTCTTCGGAAGCCTTATGACCCTAACAGTCCACCCAATATTGTGCATCTTCTTCGTTAAGTCATCGCTAGGGTCATCTTCGGGGTACTCCTCGAAATTTATAATGATTTCTTCTAGGGAATGAATGGTCCTAATATGTGCGTTGAGTATATTTAACGCCTCTGCTGCGATCGGCCAATCGTCGAGTCCGTAGTTGGAGTGTCCAGGTGGAATCAGTAGTTCGAGGGTCTTAAGTTTTGTACAAGTCTTCTTAATAAGTTCTAGGTTTTCGATATGCGCTTCGTGAAGGCTAGCTTTATCGGGCAGGGGATAGTTGAAGGTGGGGAAGGGGATGTAGATATGGCGAATAAGGCTTGCTTGCAGTCCGACTTGGTTAAGAAAAGGTGCAATGTGAGCACGGGTCGGCGCAGACCATGTGGAAGCATATACTTCAGGGAATCGGAAGCGATTGTTTGAATAAAGTAGCGAACTAGCCTCGCCGTACACTATTCTGTTGACACGAAGGATAGCTGTATAGAGGCCATCCCTTCGAGATCGGAAGAGAGGCGGCGACAGAGGGCCGTAATCCGCTACAAATTGGATCGGCTCCGAGAGTACAAGGAGTTCTGAATAGATTTTGAGCCGGATCTCAGTGGCGATATCAAGGAAGCCCATTTTGTCCAGCGATGGAAGTAGTGAGAAAATTTTGCTGTTGCTACAACACGTCATGCTGATATTCGGCGCTATACTATATAAAGAAAGTGGGGGGTACTTAAACTTTGCTTACAAAGCCGTAAAATAGTAGACAGGAAAGATAGCCTTTAATAGATCGAACGATAGTACGTAAATTGCCTCTTAATAGCCGTTAGTAATATTAAAATTATGGTATCCCTATACCTTTCAAGACTTAGCTACCGCGAGTGGTGGCTTAGCAGCCCAGCGCTCACTGTTCTAATACCCGCTATAAGAGTGACTAACTTAGTTAGTTAGACAGCGAAAAGAGCACTGTACTTATTACCTAAGGTAGAATACAGTGTATCCTCCTCCTCTAGACTTATGTAAGTGAGGATTTTTAATGTCTTTGATTGGTAGACTTTGATTAAAGGTACTGACTAAGATAGCAGTTCAGCACAAGCTAAATGGTACCTACAGCCTTACTGTAAAATATAACTCTTTAGCAGTGCTATTAGATTCTTAATCTTATATAAGGGCATTTTATAGGTTGCGGCAGTTGTATAAGCTTAATGGTGACTCTATAGTAGGTAAGGCTTGTTGTCGCTACCTCTTCGCAGACTCAGCAGAAAGTATCTACGCAAATGTAATTTTTCTATATATAGGTTTATCAATGCTCTAAGGTGGTCAAATCATTAATGAAAGAGAATAATTGCAAAAAATTATGAGTTATGCAAAGTTTATCTTGCTTTGGATTCAAAGTACTAATATTTTGTTCCGCTATGGCGGTTGTTCCGTTACGGGGTGGATGTCTGTTAATCTCTATGACTAAATTAACAAGATTATGCTAAGATTAAGCTCTCTAGAGCCTCTAGAAACACTAGTTACCGTAGTAACTGTACTGAACAGTAGCTTCACCCTTAATTAACTTGGCAGTAAATGTTACTGTCTGTAAGACTGTTTTAATATACGCTATCCAAAGGAACGAAGCCCTATTGCCTCTAATAACACATTACAAACGCTCCTGAAAGTAACAGCTACGTTTTATTAAACACCGTGCTGGTACCTGAATCACACAACAAGCCACAATTTGCAGCCCGTCGCATACTGGAACAAATTTAAATAGTCTCAATTCTCTGCCTCCCCATCTTCATCGCTCACTCTACCCTGATTTCCCTTTCGCTCCCCATCTGCATCCCGCTTCCGTTTCTTCTGCGTTGTTTTCAACTGACCCTTGACTCTAGCCATCTTCCCCCCCAACGTGGTCTCCACAATGACCTTAAAGCTCTTTGGAACAATATACCGGGAATCAATAGAAAGATCCCAGTTACGTCCCACAGACCCATATTTATCTTGCACGCTCATATCCTGATTGATGTCGATGTGAATCTCATGCACAACTAGAAGGAAAGGGTCTTGGAACTCTCCTCCGAGCTGTGGATGATCTTTGACCATACCGAGAATTGATTTCCACGCTTCGTCGAAAATATTAGAGCGCAGACCCGTGTACTTCCCTTCGTTATTCTGGACTTCGGGGTCGTGAAACTCGGGCCACTGCTCTCGCAGCTTGTTCGTCTTGTTATTTTGGAGGTGGTGGATGAGATTGATCGCAGGATGAGCCATTTTCTGACGGTTATTTCCGCTAATGGTCTTCTTGACATGATTTTGCATTCGGAATAAGTCGACAAGCCCGGAGTCTTCCCATGCGCGGTTGAATGCTGGTCCGACGATGTCATCGTGCCAGATTTTTAGGAACTTATCATTGCGGGTAACAGATTGCTTCAGGTACGGGAATATGATGTACAAGCCTGGGCGCGTGTTTACTGCTTCGCTCTCAGAACGGGCTTCGCCGAAGTAAATCGCTTGGGAGAAGGCGCAAGGCTTGATGTTTTGGCGGATGGAATGTGTGAGAAAGTAGCGCATGTCTCCGCCAATATGCCAGCGAGCTCTAGCACCAAGGCTCTACTATCGAGATTCCACGCTGCAACCCTACCAATCAAACACCGTCGTAGTGCCAGCCGCAAGATACTGTTTCCCGCGCCTGAGCACTACCTCAAATTTCCCTCCTTGAACAAACACGTCACAACGAGCATTAACAATGAAGTCTGGGACCTACATCAACTTTTCAAGAGCAAGCGTTCTCTTGCTACGCTCGACTGCCACATCCAGCGAACGCCTCTTCCGCGTGTCTTTATCACAATCTTCAAGACTGCAACCCACAGCACCGCGCTCAATCAAGCCCTGGATAGCTTTTCCAGTTGATCACCTAAACTATCTCGTACATCCACTATCAGGGACTTGTTCGCTTTCAGTGCGGCGGCGCCACTGCCGGATACAAACTGTAGATTGATATCCCCAATGATGCCGTCCCGATGACTTTGCAGGTGGAAGGGCTGTGACGGTTTGGACGGAGAGAGTGTCGTAGGCATTAGCGACTATGACAGGCTTGCCTAGGAAGTGGAGATTTTTCAAGGTGAGTGCGAGTTTGTGTAGAGCAGCCATGTCGGCTGATGAAACTCGTGGGCGCTTCGAGGGCGGAGACTTGGATGAGAAGGACATTGAAGAGGAGGGAAAGCTAGTTTGAATGCTAGAGACCCGTCTAGTTTTGAACGAGGCTAATATATCCCACAAAAGTATCGTCAATATCGAGGTTCTTTAGTTGGTATCGATATTCAGGAACATCTATTTACCATTCCACGCTATATATCATGCTGTAGTTGGACGCGTCCCCAACCGATGTGGTTCTTGTGCTAATCGAAATGGGAAGTATGTCAGTAGCTTTTTCCGAAAACAGAAAGATGTAAGACTTCTCCCTGATTAATTTAAAGCCATTTTTAAATATTTCCCTAACAAGAGATCGCTGTATCGCGACTAATTAGTGCTTGGAAATTGCTTACAGAGGTACTAGAAGCATATTAAGCCCTTGACGGTACCAAACCCTCTTGCTAGCACAACGCATTATGAAGAAGACACAGGCTCCTACCTAAATTCTAAGGCTCACCCCAAGTTCCACTGTATTTTTCAATCTATAGTACGAGTTTTTCCTTGTGCAGTTCAAAGTATTCCGGACAAAACGGAAACATTGGATCAAAGCCACCATGAACGCAACATTTAGAACGATTTAATTCAATTGAGAAACAAGACTAGCTTTGGGGACCTAACAAGCAGCCAAAAGGGCAACGCTAAAGGAAATTCATCTAGAGAGTAACTATCAACGCAAGTCTTGCATATATCAACTCCTTCCTACCAGCTCCTCCAGCAATTCCCAATCAATCTAACCCATCCCCACCATATAACTTCCCCTCGTGAACTAGAATATCCTTTACATATGGCCCGGGCAGCATCCTCCACTCATGTTCCCACCTCGACTTTTCCACAACCGTAAATGCCGAAAAACTCTCCGTCAATGCCGTCATCCCTACCACCCCCGCCGTTATCTTCCTAATAGCCATATCCTCCAACCATTTCACAAGCGCCTCCTCAGTCCCCCACCCCGAAAGCGTCCTATCTTTCATTCAACCCTAAGAGTCATGCCGAGGCGGGTCCTTGGCGTCGGCGGAGGTAACTTGGATGCAGCCTGATTGCTGCTCGTACAGAATTTTCAGAGTTGCCAGTGGAGCTACGAAGTTAGAGATGTCGAGGTTGACGTAGAGGTTGACGTATGTCACAGGCACGCGCAGCCAGTCGCGAGATTGCGTAGTAGTTTTGATGAGGCACATGTTGAGTTCAGCCGTCATGAGGTCCATGATGGGTTTGGAGAGGGTGCGTTGTTCATTCATAAACCGCTCGTGGGGGAGTAAGGTGCCCAGTCTACCATAAAACAATGTCAGTCAACATATGATCTAGAAATCGGCTTGGAAGTATGAGGCACACAAGGGGTACCGACAAAATAGCAATTGATGTCGCAACTAATTTCCGCAGACCCCATGAAGCACAAATCAGACCAGGGGTTTTGTAACATGAGAAAATATCTCGCGCCAGATTTCCCTATCGGAGGTAGACTCGTCGTTAATGGTTCGGCCTTTGATAGGTTCAAAGGCGATTTCAAGAATGGGAGTGGACATATCAGATTAGGATTTATTATTGGAGCTCTGAATTCTTGTTTAATTTAATAAAGATGGCTCTTTGACTCAAGGAGCTATAGTTTAGTCGATCAGCGGACGAACACTGCATTCTTTATCACTGTGGGAACTTACCTTTACATATATCTCAAAGTCTTCCAAATGGCTTCAGAAGTGAAAACCAACTTTCAACACTCAACATTCTGGAACAGTGGACAATCTCTCAAATATCCTAACTTGAAAAGCCTGAAAGCAGAAAATACCAGGAGGCTGCTCAAAAAGGTAATTGCGCTTTTAGGAAGACGATAATGCAAGAAACAAGAGCAATCTGAAATAGGTTAAATCGTTTGCATATGCATTCAAACTTACTCACCGTAATATGGCCTTGGGATGACGTAATCTAGAGACCGAGAAATTCGCGATCAGCCGAATCGCGAGCCTGCTTTTCAGCCTGGTGCCGTTTTGCCTTTGAAAGGTTCTATTTGGTGTCCTGCCAAATTCCCCAGGCTGGATGCATCTTGTATGCAACCCATACCCACTGCATTTGCATGGCCTACGTTTCTCGAATCTGGAAACGAAGGGTCATACTTCCAGAACCCAGTGCACCAGCAACCTCCCATCAAGGTATCCCATAGAAAAGACATGCTCAAAACCGTCACGATACCTCGCCCAGTTGTTTTCTCCGGGTATCCCACCCCACACTCTCCACCCCTCTTGTCCTTCCAAATCGAACACCATGGCCAACTTCCCTAACCAAATATTATCATCGCGATCATAGACGCAACCCCAAGCTGTAGGTTCGATCTACAAACCCCAAAACACAACCCAGGATTCTAGCGGTTATGAGCCAGCTCGTCTCTGCCAATTCCTCTTTCATCGAAATGTTGAAACCTCGTGAATCCATTGCCCCTAGTTTGTCCTGTTTCGACAAGTCAACGCTAAAACTAATGTGGAGAGGTATTTCACTATTGAAAAGTATGTTTAGTTTTATAGGCTAGCAGTTAAGGAATGCAATGACACTGAAGGAATGATAGGTTTCATTCCGTGGAAGCATTGGCGTTTCATCGAACAAACCTAGGTCTAGATGTTCTTAACAAAGCGGTGGTAGATATTGATATGCTAGCGAAGCCCATTGAGGTTGTGACTTGTGAAGTTTTTGTAAGGTTTATGAAATGTGGTTAAGAAGAGGTGAAGCCGAAACGTTGGAAACTTCCAAGAAATAAAACCACTCTGTCAAGTTCAAAAGACCCGACATCGATGAAACGCGATAACCTGTGACCTTAAGCATTCACGGTAGTTCCATCCGAAGTTCTATCCATTTCGTCAGCTTTCCATCTACCTTCTACCGTAGAATTCGTGTGAGTCGTGACAGCCACATGGCTACTGAAACCGAGCAAGCTGACGTGCATAACAAAGTCGTGTGCGTTCTGGCCGTATAAGGATCTCGCACGGATCTCGCATGAACCACCCCTGCAGATCATGCGAACACCCAATACATCGCGTATTAACCGGTTTCAAGAAGGCACATCGCTAAAAGGAATATATAAAGCGGAAGAATAACGTGAAAAGGATTTTAATAAGATCATACATCTTAACAGACTTCTTTTCTCAAGGAGCAGTTTCTGAAACACTTACCGAAATGCCAACTTATTTCCTTACCGGTGCGAATCGTGGGATCGGCCTCGAGATCGTTCGGCAACTCTCGCAGGACGGAAGCAACAATGTCATCGCAGCTGTTCGATCAAAGAAAGGAGATGTTGCAGAACTGAAGGAATTAGCGACGAAAGGAAACGTCCACATCATTGAATGCGATGTGTCATCCACGGACTCAATATCCAGCCTAGAATTCCGCGTCGCAGAAATCTTGTCCAAAACAGGCGAGAACCTCAACTATCTCTTCAATGTTGCCGGAATAAACGCCACATCCTCGGACACATCGCTATCGATAGATCCTGTATCGTTACAGAATCATATGAACACAAATGTTCTTGGACCCGCGAAAATCGTCGAAACACTCCGACAATACCTTGCAAGAGGAGCAGTCGTCATGAATATGACCTCAGGCCTTGCCAGCATGACCGTGGCAAAGGATATGCCAAAATGCTGCACGTATTCCATCAGCAAAGCGGCACAGAACATGTTGACGCTCCATCAAGCGAGGGATTTGAGACGAAATCACGCGATCGTGATATGTATGGATCCTGGGTGGGTGAAAACGAGAATGGGCGGAAAGGGTGCAATGGTGGAACCACAAGTTAGCATTGAGGGCATGCTGGAAGTGGTGAGAGGGTTAAAGAAAGATGATAGTGGCAAATTCTATAGATTCGATGGAAGCCAGGTCCCGTGGTAATCGAGGATGGAGAGGGCGGCGTGGATACTGGAATGTCTGCTGGATCAGTCTGAAGTATGCATAATGAAGCGATTGCCTCAAGTGCCTAATACGTTTCGTAACCCTATCTTGGTATCATTGGTCCTCTGGCCGGGCCCAGTGGAACAAAGTATGCAGATGTCTGCTTTCGTTGGTGAGCACTTTTCTCCGCAGATTTCTATGACCTTTCCAGGTCTAAAGAAAGGCTTTAGTGATTCCAACGAGCGATTAAGGTGTTTTGAGGCTTGAGGTGATGGGGAGACACTCCACTAGGTTAGTGCCCAGGAGTGGACCTTTGCCACAACAAATAAAAAATATGAATCCACGATAAAAAGCCGCAAAAATTAAGGATACCCAAGTGAGCAGATCAGGCTTGGAGCAGGAAGACGACAGGGCTGCGAAATTATGAGGCAGAGGACGGCTGAAAACAGAGCCACGAAGAAAATAAGGCAACGAGGCAGCGAGGTAGCCAATAAGCCCCCAAAACCTCAACGTCAATCGAACATCTCTCGGCTCCTCTTTCGCGACACAAACAACTATTGGGGCCGAAGCCGGTCAAGTTAGGCCGTAATGGAAGTTGCTTACACAGAGAAGAGCGTAAGAAAAGTGGTGGCGATCTAGCCACGCCAAGCTTGAGAAGATGACGTGCCTACCCTCTGTTCGCGCGAGAGTTGGACAATTCATTCAACATTCCCCCCACTCCAGCCTCGACCGTTACTTTGATATACAAATAACAGCCACACCAATGCCACAAAAATCGGATAAAACGCGAGACGCAGAAATGGAAGCAATGCTGCGAACGTTCTTTTCCTCCCCCCGTTTCGCTGTCGCAGGGGCAAGCTCCGACCCTAACAAGTATGGACACAAAGGTAAGCTTGAAACGCATCAGCTACTCCGTTCTTCTGACCTCAATTGCAGCATTGACGTGTGGTTTTCAGTTTTTGCCTGGTATCTCACGCATTCCTTACCAGTAACGCCCTTAAACCCTCGGTCTCCGATTATCTCCGTGCTCTCGAAGGCGCATACGACAACAGCATCGCCATTTGCTTTGCCTGACCCCCCGTCTTACTCCATGTCTGTTATCACGCCCCCTGCTGTAACTAAGCAACTGTTGAAGGAGGCAAAGGATGCCGGTATCCTGGCTGTCTGGCTTCAGCCCGGGAGCTTTGATAAGGAGGTCTTAGAGTATGCCAGGAAGGAGTTTAGGGTAGCCATTGCGGGTGAAGGTGGACGCGGTGGAGAAGGCTGGTGTGTGTTAGTTGACGGAGAACAGGGGCTTAAAATCGCTGGGAGAGAGTGGAATAAATTGTGATACCCGGTCCGAATTACTGGCTGTTTGACCGTCGAATGAACATCCATGCTTGATATGGATTGAGATAAAAAGGAACGTATGACTAGAAGAAAGTGAGGCGGTCGTCTTCTCGGATACTCTTGGCCGGAGCGAACTGAACGTCTTCCTTTTTTTCGGGTGGCGTGTGGATGTCGTGCATGTCGTTCGGACTGGCTCGTGATCGTACCTGTTCCACCCGACTTGGGAAGGTTCAAGGGGAGCTAAGGGAGCTAATTATCACTACTAGAACGAGTAGTTTGAGCAGTTCCTGAATCCCTCCATGTCATGAGCAGCAGAGAGACAATCCGGGAGATGGAGAGTTCCAGATAGCTTGCACAATTCAATTCATTGAAGGGAAGATTAAGCTTGGACAAATTGGAAAATAAAATTCTATTGGATGAATCTATTCTTACTTTGAGAACAAACTATGGGAAGAGTGGAGAAGGTTTGCGATCCCACCTAGTTACTGACTGTCTTAACTCATGACCAGTCTCCCCTCCCAGCCGCGTTGAGGCGATCTGAGGTTACCCAATCTTTAACGGTCAATAAAGCCAGATAGCCACTCTGTACTCGACTTCCCAATCACCAACAGCAAAAGTGTACAACAGGCCATGGGTCGTCGTGGCAGCGGTTGATTGGAGGTCGAAGAAGCAGGTGACCAGTCTTGAAAATGATTCCATTCAACTTGACGATGCATCCTGATGAACGGAGATGGTGTAGAGCTGTTGAAGTTCAATGGTTCCGATTGCAGAAGGAAGAATACATTCAAGAGTAGCTGCAGTGAGACAAGAATTTCGGAAAGAGTGAGAGCTGCATGTCCGCGTTTTCGCCCTGCACGTCACCGTTGTACAAACCATAGTCCAAGCAGCCGATGGAGACGCAAGCCTAGTCGCGGCATTAGCCGAACTTGGTTGTAGATGACGGGTTCAAAGCCCTTTCGTCCTTTGAAATCTCGCGTGAGCTGTTTGCCGGTCTGGAAGAATCGTAGATTGGATGTGTGTAGTGAAAACCGAACGACGAGAGCATACAAAATTCGATTGTAGAAAATCACGCAATTTCAGGAAGATAGTCGAACCATAGACCGGAGCACCCGGAAGCCCTTGCTCATAATTGCCTCTCTCACTCCATCCAGGCCCTTTTAACTTAGTAGTACGCCCTAATAGTCTCATCGTTCTTAGCGTTCTCTGCGAGGTTCCACAAATTGCCTACTCTTTCAGCTGCACCAGTGCGTTCGTCCCATGTTTCGCCGACTCGCAGGACGCAAGAGAAAGCAACGTTCCATCCATTGACACCAGAAGCGTAAAATGCCTCTGCGGCCGCCGCCTCCCTGCTCCCGCATTTGATCATTTTGTAGATTTGCCTTCCGTTGAAGTGGGCTCCGTGGATGAAGGGATCACTTGCCTGGCATGTCGAGAGGACCAGACAATAGAGAAGTGGGCATCCATCCAGTGCTTCCGATTTCTCTTCCGTGCATTGATTACAGACGTCTGAATCATCTAAGCAACCATGACAGCGCCCGCCTGCAGTGTATTTCAAATCCCCTTCTAAGGAATGTCCAACCGTGCAATTGGGAATGTCATCATCCGTTGGTGTTGTCAGGGCAGCTGATGCCCATAATCTCGGCGTTTCCAAGCTGACCGGTCGGGGGTTCGGAAGCTTTGGAAGATCGTCGAGCTCACAGCCGGACGACTCGAGCGTTGCCATTTGTCGGAGAAGTGATCGGCCTGGGCGCTCATACCAGATATCTGCGTCCCCAAATTGGAGAAGCCACAGATATTCCGCGAAGTCAGCCGGCTGAGCCGGATGCGTTGTAGTAAATACATTGCGCCTGAATGGTGCGATTCGAACCACTCGGTCCGCAATGACTGCATCACCAGAATATTGCGAGGGTATCAGACCAGCAGGACTCGAAACACTGTCAAAGAGGTTAATTGAATCATCCATTGCCACCCGAATGCCAAATGGATCCCTCGAGGGTTCGCCGACAATCAGTCCTGGTGGCGGGGGTGGGGGCTATTATTCAAAAATTAGATGGTATACTTTCTGCTGCCGGGATGTGTTTATGACTTACAGGAGGAGGAGGGGGAGGGGGGGGAGGAGGAGGAGGAGGAGGAGGAGGAGGCTTGATGTCTTATTAGCTTCATGTAGAATTGGAAGTTTAGTTATGTTAATACTCACAGGTGGAGGTGCTAAAGAATTGTTGAAGTTTGGTGGAAACTGATTCATTTTATATGGCGGTCTGGGATCACTTGGTGATTGTGGGCACGACCAAAGCAGTTCTGGGGGAAATGGAGACTTGGACGTGTATTTCATTCGTCCGCCTTGACAATTTGAAGGATGCGCATGAAATGGTGAACAATTTCCATAATGGCACTGGCAGCATGAGAAGTTGTTGTTTTGTTCTTTTGGAGAAGAGAAAGAGCTCCGATGCTGGTGTTCTTGCTTCGGTCTAAACGACAACTCGCGCTCAATAGAAGGATGATCTGGAGGAGTTTCGGGGTTCGAAGGCAGTAGCGTACATTGTACGCTCTCCAGCACGGCTTCCCTGGAGCTTGATGCATCGTAGTCCCGTTCGGAGTGTGGACGATCCAACAAAGGAGAAGATATAACAGTCATAGACGATTCGTCGCCAATCAGGACAATTTCTTCTTCCATAATGACCGGGAATGAGAGGGAGCGAGAATGGGGAACGTTTGGAATGATTGCTGAGGACTTGAAATGCCTGGAGGGTTGTCATGCAGAACGCTCCGGACTTTATATGTCGTGGAAAACATTAGAATACCCCTTTATATTACGCTTGTTATCACAAGGCTACCAAAAAATGTGAGGCAACCAGTATGAAGGACGTTATTTTCCGTGCTACTTGTTCAGAAAATGGGGCGGCTGCAGGTAACTTTGGTTTAATCTCATTCCTGCATGAATACGCATTCGTAATAGGATGGGCCTAACTGGATTGTAGCTTCATTGAAGGCAAATAGAGCAATCTGCACTGATCCGTGTCAGGTTCCAAAGCCTCTCAAGCCGCAGGCGCTTCAGAAGTTGACGTGGACCTGGGAATGCGCCAAGGTTGAGATTAGCAAGCCAAGCTGGGTAACGCGGCTAAGAGCGTGGCAAGCATTTACTTGTCGGAGGTAAACCCCTTAAGGGCCGATTGTATTCGCTCAAGGACACATTTGGTAGTATTCATGCCCTATCTTCATTCAGTGTAGTATACCTCACTTTCCCTACTGTACTCCAGTTGTCCTGCTTTAGAGTCGAAAATCTAAAGAGCTTGCTAAAGACCTGGGTGCTTGGTAACCTATCGGGTGAGGGGTCCCTAACACTGTTAGCCTAATTGGTCTTCGCTCGGTCATGGCTACCGACATGAGCAAGGGAGTGCCGACGAATGAGTAGTAACCACAGGCCTATCGAAATGTGAGGCATTTGCAGGGGAAGTACCTTGGTCCATTTGAATCCCGTACAGTGTCATGATAGCATTTGAGATGTCGAGGCCATGAGCCACAAGCCTGCAGACGCCCATTAGGAAGGTCCACTTAGAATGTTCATTTATGGTATCAATAGCAGTAGGATTGCAATTGGTATTACGAGAAGCTCAGATTTCATTCGTCCGATGTATCCTGTCCGGGCGTAGCTCTTCGAAAGCAACGTGCTGAGCAAGGGCTATTGCAGCATTCGAATCATTTGATCCCGACGATAAGCCTAAACAGAGAGCCGAGACCGGAGAGCGGTGAACTACATCTAACTCTAATTCCCGGAAAGCAGAGTCTCGCCAGAATCCATGAGAAGAGAGAAGACAATTGAAGGCGAAAAATGTGCCAGTCCTCGCGGCAAAGTTAAGAGGTATCCAGAGGATTCCGCCCATTTCGAGTCCTTCAACATCGGTTCTCAGTGTGGGAATTTAGCGAGGGGATATTGGTGCAAAGAGGTGTGCAAAGAGGCGGCGTATGTGCAGCAATCACTTGCATTGCAGCTCCACGATTGTGCAGAAAAAGTACATTATTCTTGACGAGCAGTCAATCTACCGGAATTCGTTAGTAGCATTTGGGTAGTGAAGATTATTGGAGGGATGAGCCGCACGAAAAAAAAAAATAAGGTAAACTAGACTGTAGTGACGAACAAGAGCTATTCACTTACGCTTTCCAGTGGTTAATTTTATTGTGCGGCTACAAGCGAGAGCCTCATGCGCAAGGCTGACAGGCGAACTCACCGGTCTGAGGCTCTCGGAAAACCTCGAGCTGCAACCAAAGCGACGCATCAATGATTTCGAAGAAGAAACTGAAGGGCACTTAGGCGGCTGAAGGGTCCTGAGAGCGAAAAATATGCATGGAAGGGTGTAGAACGAATCCAATGAAGTGACCCATCAGTCAACGAAAATTGTTGTGATATAGGAGTGGATTCTGGAGTTTCTTAAACAAGAAAGATATTTCAGACAAGTCGCAATGCCGCGAAAAGACCGCTAAACCATGGTAAAAGAGCTGGATGAAGGGAGAAGGGAGTGAAACGTCCAAGGAAAGTTACGGGGATTGACCCATCTATAAAGAAAAAGAAAAATTAAGGGGAAGGGTGTCAGAGATCTACATGAAAGAAGTCAAACACGGTCTAGTCTCGCTCAGGATATGAAGAATGAGGCGGAACGGTATACTTCCGCAATCAAGCAATGATGTGCAGAGGAATGGAAGGATGAGGATATAAATCGGAACAAAAGTTATGGTATCCTGTCCCAAGCGACTGGCCCGTGGGGGGCAATGGTTACTACGTGGTATAGAAAGTGGCAGAGAATCGATGGAGGTTGGATTAAGAATGAAGTCCTTCATTGTATCGTAGAGGCGGCGTTACTGTATTCGGACTAACGTGCCAAGAAAGTGACAGGGTTCAAGAGGCATCGTCAGAGCTCTGAAGCTCACTACTCACAGACAAAGCAAGGCATCGAATCTCCTCACACAGCCAACGTCCCCCCGGTAATTCGGCCATAGAATACTGATAATCATGGCAAATGGGTAACCGTGTTCCCACTTGCCTCACTATACGTCGCTAACAGTTGCAGCTGGGCTCCACTCATCGGTTTGATCGTGGTCGCTGTCTTCTGCGCCGGCGCCTGGTTTGGCACACCCAAGGGAGAGAACCAGACGTGAGTCCCTCCTGTTCCCCCCCTCATTTCATTTCCTTCTATCTTCGTCGAAGGTAGAGCGAAGCAACCCTCTGGCAACCCTTCCGCTCCTATCTAGTTCGAAACACTGCTAGCGAGTCTGTGGTACAGGCAATGACTTCTGGGGAGAAGAGCTAACGATTATCAACAGTGTCTGGCGGTCAACACTTCTTCTCTCGGCGGTTTCAATGTACCTAATGTGGGGTGAGTAGTCGTTCCCCTTGGTGTCCCTGGTTCTTAACCGACTCACTCTCGTCATCTAGCCATAACCTTCCTCGCACAACTACATCCCCTCATCTCTCCAATCCGGTACGATATCCGAGCCGATGACGAGCTTCACCGGCTTTAGTCCCACAAGGAGGAAGCCTAGCGCATGGGAAGCATGGGGGGAGGGGCGACAGGATAACCAGAAGAAGCAACACTCAGCATAGTTTGGGATTTCGAAGGCTGAAGTGCTCGCTGTACATTTAAGGCGCGCTCTGGCTGGATTTTTACCAACAATACGGGGTTTGAGGGAGCCCATTTGGATTCTCTAGATTAGACGCGATTGTACTATGGACTGATGGGCTGGGAGTTCATCTAGGCTTGAGAAGGATGCACATGTACATTGATCGACCATAATTCATTACCTTCACATTCGCAAACATGATCCATTCAACTCGTGTAGCGTCTCCGAGCTTAACCCACGACCAGCCACCATATATCCGCATCATCCGTTCTCAATTCCTCTTCTAACCCACCCATCCACTCCCCTAACCATCCCCACTAAACTATCCACATCTCCCCACCCAGCCGTCCCGTCGCCCCAACCTGTGCCCAACCCCATAGCCCTGAGCACAAAATTCGCAATAACACTCCTCAACCCCGCACCGATACCAACCAAAACCCCAGCCCGCAAATATCCACAATCCATCAATATCTCCAATGCCGCGACATTATTCACTATCACCGCCCAGCTAACCGCCGTCGCAGAAGAAGGCAGATCATAGTCCCATATTATGAGCAAGATAGGAAACAGCTTCGTACAGGAGCTAACAAGGAGAGCGGTAGACAGGGGCGTCGGATGCGGGTAGTACGGCACTATCCTCTTCCAGAACCCCCGCCAGATACGTGGGATTCGGGTGGGGGGCAGCGAACACAGGAGGCGAATTGGCATGTGGAATGCCAGGGTGCTGGAAACGACTAGAAAGAGGAAGAAGAGGTACTGGAGTATTAGCGGTTGGGCTTGCAGGACCGCGGCATTCGTGTTTGTTTCGTGCGACGACGGCGGGAGGGATGTATTGGTTGGGGTAGAGGAGGGAGGAGGGACGTGGTGCGGAGAGGAGGGCGGGAGAGAGAGCTTTTCGATGCGTGCCCAGGTTAGGTAGACATCGAAGAGGAGGAGAAGGATTCCAAGGCGGACTATGGAGCGCTAGGTGAGAATCGTGAGCTTGGTGTGAAGGGCATGGAGGGAGATGGTGTACGTCAAACTTATCATCGTCGCGTCCGAGACGGTTGAACAGGAGATGTCGATAGACCTATCCAAACTCATTACCATCCTTCCACCCTCTTCAATCTCTGCCGTAAGTTAAAACACGTACCTGTGGCTTGATCAACACCAAATCGATAAACAAGACCACGAAATCATGCTCGACATATTTGTCCGCAAACCGCTTGCAGCGCGGACATTGCGTCAGTCGAACGCCCTTTCCAAGAGATCGGTCATCGGCCTTGCTGTAGGCTGTATATAAGGCTTCGACAGGAAAGCGACATTCTATGCAGATTGGCATTTCAGAATAGGCGTGTGTGCGATGAGAACAGGTCGTGATGGAGCGAGCTTCTGGAGATTTCTCGGAGTTTGGGAGGTGAAATATGGTTAATTCCGAGGACTCAACTTCGCTCAACTTCCACATGTCTATCGAGTGGTGTTCTGCAAATGGCGAAGAGGTTCATGAAATCGTAAATTGGTATTTTGATCGAGTCTTTATCTGAAATTGCACTGAACTAAAGAAATCCTCCCACGCCCTTCATGTATGTCCACGCCAAACTACCCTTCCAATCCCAAAGAATGCCTTTCCTTAAGGGATACAAAAGTGAAGAGATGAAGCAGATCAATGGTAGCGGCCGTTATACCATCCAGGAACCAAGTCGGATATCGTAGAAACTAGTGAATATGGAAGAAACAATCAAAATCGTTCAAGTAAGGGTGGCCATCATCGCCGCAACCAGTTTCGGATTCGGCGGTCCTCTCGCTACCCAGAATATCAACTCCGTCCTTAATGTGCTGAGCGGACAAGGGCCAACCTACCCTTTCGGTCCTTTTCGACGCGGACGACCTCCCTACGAGGCTCTCGTCGTTCAATGATTTCGAAGTCGCCTTCTCGCTCGTATTTAAGCATCCGACGTTCTGCCTCGAGAAGTCGAATTTCATCCTTGATATCGCGCTCGCTGCGGACAATCCGCCGTTCCTCAGGGACAAGAACTGTCAAAGGTCCGCAGATATGATTAGATTCCTCAATTCGCTCCTCGAATACTTCATGACCGTGGCGGGAAGGCGACACGCCGCGGACAGACTGAGAATAATGCACACTTGGAGCTGGGTGGTGGTGGTGAACTGAAGGCGGAGGCGGCGGCGGTGGTAGTGGAGCAAGAACTTCTGGTGGTGGAAGAGGTGGCGGAGCATGCTCTACCTCCCTTCGCTCTTCATACACGTATGTGGTTTTCTCTGCGCATATCTTAGCAACGAAGCCTCGGATGATGAAGCGCTCCCTTACCATCTTTGTAATTCTCGCTGATTTTGATAATCTCGTCAATCTGTTCTTTCTCAAGAGCTCGTCGAACGATGATAAAATCATCCTACTCTAATTAGCACTAATGTAAGGACTTGAGAGCTTGAACTTACCTCTTCTTCGAATGGGTAGCCAAGCTCGATAACAGCCTGCTTTCGCACTAATCGCTTGGGCATTCGGGTCTTACCCTTTCGGCCGACAGTCGATCGAACTGGGGAGACTTCTTCAAAGCTAGAAGACGAAGAACTTCGGACTGATGATTGAGCGATGCTTCTTGCGGCTCTGCTTCGGCTTCGTCTCCGCCTGCTCTTCTCACGTCGTACTTCCACCTCTCGATACTCTTCTCCTCGTGGCTCGCGATCGATGTCTCGGAACCTGACTTCTTCATAATCACCCTCGCGGAAGCCACGGCGAGAAGGAGACCGGCGGCGTTCACGGATAGGAAGGGGGATGGGGACGTTAGCAGGGGGTCGCCATTCCTCCCTCTCCAGATCGCTGTACTTTGGCAGTGGTCGGCGATCGAAAGTGTCGAGAGAAGATTGGCGTCGAAGGAATTGAGGTCGAGCTGGGCGCCTAACTGCAATGCCGACGTCTCTTTCTATGATAGACTTCCGCCGGTAAGGGGCGAGAGCACGACTTGCGAGCTCGGATGCGGTCGGTTCGTCGAGGAAGTCAGCTCGATGACGGCGAGGTTGGGGGAAGCGTTCGTCCTCATGAAAACGTTCGCGTTCGACAACTCGAGCCCCGCGGCGGTCAAATCGCTCATCAAGTTCGATATCGCGACTACCGCCCTTGGGCAAGCGATCGTGCTCCTCAAAGCGGAAGTGGTCATGCTCATCACGTCCACCACCGTGACGGCTCATGCGCTCGAATTTTTCGCGATCCCATCGTTCGCCGCGCACTGGCGGATCCTCGAATTGGGCAAGGTTTCCTGTAGAAGACCGATACATGGTTGGGCTGGTTGTGGAACGAACTGCCACGTAACCTGCCGGGTTAATATCAACGATGTATGAGGCGGGGCTCCTAGATAAGGACTCGAGAGAAAAGAAGAGAGGATGAAGAGTGACGAGCTTTTAGTTGGTGGAAGAGGGCTTTATTTGCGATCGGGCACTAGCAGCTATAGGGCTTGGACCGCCAGGTAGTCAAGTTGAGGACTGAGCGACGAGAGTTGGTGGTGCTGTGGATGCAGCCAACTTCTTGAGCGATGCGGCAGGGCTTCGTCATCGGCGCATCCCAAGGCCCTGCATTTACTAAATCTCAGCCCACGCCCATTATTGGTGGGATGAGATGTGAACAGTCGTCTAGGTGTCAATTATGTTGCAGACTGCGCACAGTGAGCATGAAATGAAACCACAGTATTACCTTTGGGCGCAGACTTTGGGCAAGAGGCCAGATGTGCGGCGAGGAACAGTGAACCCAATTGGGCAACTTTGCAGCTGGAATTGAAGGTCTCCAATTGTAGATTCAGGGATACCTCTGTTTGCCCGAAATGTTCTTTACAGGATATCCCTACCTTCAAGTCTTCTGACCAGACCAAAGAGAAGACCTGCGGTGGGAGGACAAGAAGAATGACGTCAATGGCGTTGTGACATGACAGGGGTAAGCAGCCTCAGCCCTCTCACCCACTCTATCCAGCCTCGCTAATTTCTCGGACCACCACTGAACATCGCGAACATTCGTGGACAGTCGGGCTGGAATTCTCTCTCTTCCTTCACCGTCCGCACTTGATCTCTAAAGTAGTACCTTCCACCTGGTCCTGCCCAGACCCTTCTCTATGAATTATCGGAGGCGTATGGGAATGTCGGTCACGTCTAGAATAAGTCGATTCGCAGAACATTTCAATGCTTCTGACGAAAGCTGGCCTCGGATTATAATTAGTAGATACAGCACTGCCGATGCCTATTACCGCACATTTCAATGCCGTGGATGACACTTCTTGCGGATGACACTCCTCGTAGAGAAGCAACGAGAACGATGGTTTGGTCCCTTCTTCAAACTTCGTCTTTCGTTATTGGAAAGCAAACCCAAAGTCACTACCGTGTAAGAATGCAACAAAGGCGCAAGTTGCGGCAGTCACACTTGCCTCATCATCATCTTAGCCACCTGCTTCTTGTCGATTCCTTCCCAGAAGTGCACCCGCAGGTTAGGGGGCACCAGGCACTTCTTTGATTCAAGTCACGTTCCTATACTTGAAGTATTACTCCTCTCTGACCCCATTCACACTTTCCTTCTGCTTTGGTCTACCCGCTTCTTCTGTCCATTTTCGCCCCGTAGCCTAGTGGGGACTGGCAAGAGCCAAGGTCACCGTTCATCGCAGTAGTGGAAGTGGCCTTGAGCCTTTGTTTTTCCCTGGGTCTACAGAGCAGTGCTGCCTCTTCTCTCATATATATTCCAAAGCTGAGTTCATCCTTTGAACTCCTGCTCAACACCCACCAACACCCCATCCATTACTTCTTTTGTATGCTTTGCTTCGATTATTCTTTGAAGCCATCTGCCTTCCTCTATTTACCACGATGAAGCAACTCTTGCTCCCCATGGCCTTTGGCCTAGGAGCTTCAGCAGTGGTCTTAAAACGAGACGACGGCAAATGCTGCTTTACATTGAAAGGCACTGGCTCGGTCACCGGTCCCGTCTGGCAGCTTCGAGAGGGAACAATTCGTATTGGTGGCAGCAATCCTCCATCCAAGTTCTGCATCGATACGTCGACGAGAACTATGACAGATCCTGCTGGTAGGGGTTGCGGCATTGGAGCATCGTCTAAGTTAGCATGCAGAGCTGGTATTTCCCGTAAGCGTCTCTACCACGGTTATCGAGCAAACATTCACGTCATCAGGTTCTCATGGCTTCCTCGGGGACGGCAAATCCCTCACATTTCGGAGTGATCCAACATTCTGGGCTTGCCCTGTCGATGTCATTGGTGGTGAATACAGTGTCTTTAGCAGTCCTATCGTAACTAAATCGCCCTGCGTCCCTATCACATTGAGCCCTTCTGGAGACTGCATACCACAGACCCCGCCACATGAGAAGAAGAATATGGATTGCAAGAAGTACGATGACTGCTACAAGGCACCGGAATGCTTTATGCCGGAGGTCCCCAAAGCCTGGTGAGCTGCGGTATCATTCACGCAATCACCATAACACTAACAACGGTAGCCGGAAACCACATTACGATCTCCCGAGACCGCTGCCAGAGGCGGTGAAATATGACTGCTCTTGGTATGCAGCATGTGAGAAAGCACCCAAGTGTATGGTCCCGGCCAAGGTCCCCCCCAAGTGCAAGCCAACACTATCTAGGGTACGTTTGATTTCTTCGTCCTCAGACCTAGCTCATGGCTAGTATAGATGGCAATTGCGCCACCTCACGCCAACTGCTCTTGGCTGAAGGAATGCGATGAAATGGGCTTCTGCGTTTACCCAGTTAAGCTTGCGGAGTCTTGTCTCAAGCCGACCCCATCTCCACCAGCGCCTTTATCCTCCAGTCCAGCCCCTCCTCCACCCTCGAAATCTATCCCGCCACCGCCATCGCCGCTATGTCACAGTGTGTGCTCCACGCCCACACCCAAGTCAACTCCCTCTCCTTCGTTCTCTCTTCCGCCGCATACTTCACCAAGAATCAAACGCTCGTCTTCGTCGGAGCACAAAACAACCCATCGTCTTTCACCTTCTTCCACTTCCAAAATTTCTTCTTCAATCCCATCACATCCAGAATCGACGACCATTCCTTCATGTAAACAAATCGAAAGATGCTTCAAGAATCCCAAATGCCCCAAGCCGAAGGAAATTCAGGAAGGGCATGAATGTTGGAAGCTCGAATATTTCCACTGGGGGCATGAGGGTAGCTTTTTGTCTTCATCTAAATGCGGGTCGATGAAGTGCGAGGAGGAGTCGATGGAGGGTAAGCATGGTCAGACCAAGGGGCCGCGTCGCGATCCTCCCGGTACAAATATGCCTGAAAATATGCCTACAACAACGCAGATGGTAAGTTTAACGACTTCGAAGGCACCCATAACGTCAATGAATTTCAAGAAGCCTCACAAGACGACGACTTTGTCGGAGAAGCCCGGAAAGTTATGCTCGGCCACGCACAATCACTCACCCCACGCAACACCCGCTCCCTTGACATCCCGCGAAAAGGGCCCCGCGCAATGCAAAAAGGATCTCTCAGGCTCCCACGTTCAACCCCTCTACATCCAACAAATCAGCCGTCATCAACCAAAGCACACCTGGCCACCGTCTCAACACGCCAAGATCTGCAAAGGCGTGTCCGCGCTCTACACCTTCGACATCCCCTCTTCCTTCACCGGCAAGAAATGCGAACTCCTCTTCCTCTTCCCCCGCCGTAAGCATCTCGCCGACTCTCACTTCAGCTTCAATAACAAGGGGGCTGTGGATGTGGATAGGTTGAACAAGTCCGTGGGACCAGGAGCCACCTTCGAGTCTCTGGAACATGCGAATCCGGAAATGCATTTGACGCGCTTTGATCTGATAAATGGGAAGCATTGGGTGCTAGATAGGCAGCCGTGTACGCCGGGGCAGATTTCGTATGAGTTGCTAGATATGGATGATTTGTGTGTGGAGTTTGATCAGTCTGGGCCTGTGGTTGGGAAGCGGCCTGTGGGGCTTTATGTTGCGGCTTGCTGAGGGGAAGTAGAAGTAGAAGTGGTAAGAAAGGCCGTGGGTGAACTCGTTCTTGTTTCTAGTATTCATGAAGGTCTATGGTGGTGTGGGCTGGTATGTCCGACTTTTCCTTAGGTATCGTTTGTGTTTGGAGATGGTTATGATTGATGGTTATGATTACTATGACTAGATAACAAGACAAGGCCTTCACTCAAGTTAATTATTGGGGCATGTTTCTGGCAAAGTGCAATTCATCAATCGCCTCCCGTTTTCTGAGCGTCAAGAGACTTGTACATCTAGTCTTACATATACATATAATATACTCCAGCTCTTTCCTAAGCGAAAGTCCACTTCTACTTCCCCCCAGTAACCTTCCTAACCGCCGTTCTTACATACTCCATATCCACAGGCCGCCCCTGAATCACCTCCACCATTCCCCTCATCACACTCCCAAAATTTAGCGGTTTCGCCTGCAACCCCCTCATCACGTCCTCCACCATTCCATCCACCTCCGCCTCACCCAGCTTTGGAATTTCATCAACATACGCCTGCAAAATATCCACCTGGCCCTGCTCCTTCTCCACCAAATCCAGTCTCCTCGCCTTCTCAAACTCATCAATCGCCTGCTGCGACGAGGAAATGTGTTTCTGTACGAGGGACAGCAGTTGGCCATCGGTTTGAATAGGTTTTGCGGTTTTGGAGGCATTTGTGATTTCGGCGAGCAGAGAGCGGAGGACATTGAGGCGTTGTTTGTCTTTTGAGCGCATGGCAATTTTGAGATCGGATTGCAGGCGGGGGAGGATTGTGGGTTGGATGTCGGCGAGGAGGGGAGGTATGGTGCAGAAGGAGCGACGGAGGAGGGGAGGTGTGATACAGAAGGAGGGACGGGGGAGGGGAAGTGTGGTGTAGAAGGAGCGACGGGGGAGGGGAGGCGTGGTGTAGAAGGAGCGACGGAGGAGGGATTTGTAGGGGAGGCGTGTGCGGGAGAGGCGGAGGAGAGACATTGTGGGTGGGTGGGTTTGGAGTGGGAGCGGGGCTCGGAGGTGACGTTTCTCTTGAGATGTGTTGGGCTGTGGAAGACGGTTATGGCAAGAGGGAATTGAAGAGGGGGTTAAAGACAAGAGAGGAAAATTGAGGTTCGAAAGCTCCGTCTAGGTGGAAGAGAGCTTGAATCGTCTCGCTGAAGTGCAATTGGAATCTTCAAAGCGAAGGTCGTCTGGGCTTCAAAAAAGCTTAGCTGACTAAGAAATTCACCAGAACGCGCCGAGCTGATCCCTGTCAAGCTTGGCGCCTCATGTAAACCTTTTGTTGTCGGCAACCTCCAAGGTGCACACTTTCAATCACCGCGCAATTGGGCTTCCCTGCGCATTTGTTTCCTTCTCTCCCTCGCCCTCTCCGCTCCGCCATTTCGCGCCGAACTTAACGTCTATGCCTTCTCGCCGGCGCGTAACCCTGACCTCCTCCTAAGCCTCTCTCTTACTAGGCCGCCGCGACGACGACCCCCATAGCCTTCCCCTCCCATCATGGATTTCTCTGCCCCCCCAGCGACGCCCCAGCGCCCGACTCCCGGCGCGTTCATAAACACTCCTGCGCCGGGTCGGCCTGGGCTCTTCAGATCCGGCTCTGCTCAGCAGCCACAGCAGCCCCAACAGCATGTCGCACCCCTTCCCCCAGCAGCACCGGCTCCCTCGCCCATAGAACGTGCGGCGCGCACCATTAATGATATGCTAGCGAAGGATGCGAGATATCCAGATGTCGAGACATATGTTGGACGTAAGTCGCCTGTTGCTGGTCAAGGCGGGATGAGAGGCTAACAACTTCTACAGAAGGCATTTCCGGCGAGTACGACCTGTCGACGAACCGGGCATGGACACCATTTCAGAAACTCCGGACGTATGAGATTCCAGAGCGCATATTCGAGCAGGTCAACCAGACACAGATGGCTACTACCATGGGTCTCTTTGCCGAGATCAACCACGCCTGGGTTACTATCGACAATCAGCTATATTTATGGGACTACACGCACCCCAATCCGGAGCTAATCGGATACGAGGAACAGCCAAACACCATCATTAATGTGAAGCTGGTGAAGCCCCGTCCCAAAGTTTTCGTGGACACCATCTCACACCTCCTGGTTGTCGCAACATCCGCAGAAATACGCGCCATTGCCATGGAATGCCAGAAAGGGCCTGAGGGTGTGCACGGTGTCACACTGTACCAGACGGGGTTAACCGTGTCCGTTCGAGGGATTCACGTTGGGTGCATAGCAGGCTCAGCCAAGACGGGCCGCATATTCTTTGCAGATGGACGAGATTCGGAGGATATCTACGAGCTGAACTACCAGAATGAAGAGAAATGGTTTCAGAGCAAGTGCGGCAAGACAAATCACGTGCGCAAGTCCATCACCTTTCCCACAATATCCTGGTCTGCGCCGAAGCACGAATACGTGCAGCAGATGGCGATCGATGATACCCGGAATCTTCTCTACACTCTATCATCCAGCTCTGCTATTCGCGTTTTCCATATGAAAACACCGACAACCCTGGAACTAGTTATTGTTCGGCCGTTGGCTGCTATCCGGACTCTGTGCGGCCATTTGGTTCGACAATCCGAATTGCTCTTTGGACCTAATCTGCGGATCATTGGCATTGATCCTATCACTGCCCCAGAAGCCAACCAGCTGTCTCTTATGGCAACGACCTCAACCGGGTGCCGGATATTCCTAAGCACCACTTCCGGCGGATTCTTCAACGACAGCACCGCGGCACCGAACAGTATGCAGGTCCGGCACATACGGTTTCCTCCTCCAGACAGCCAGACAGCGAATCAAACTCCATCAAATCCATTACAAGCGTATCCAGGCTCTAGTCCGGTCGGCGTTCACTCGACAAATCTTATAAAGACTAGCGACGGTTTCCGTTACGCCCCAGGCTCATTCTTCTGTTTTGTCCAGAAGACAGGAGATGCAAATCACCTGCTTTTTATGTCGGCGCCACATACAGGTGAGATAAACCAACGAGACATAACTCAAGGCCCCCGGTACAAGGAATCTGCGCAGGTCCTCCCCCTTGGAGGACTGATGCAGGATATTGGCCTAGTCACAGATCCATTCTCAGCTGCAAACACCCCCCAGGGTTTCGGGAACGAGCTTGCAGTGCAGTTCGACAAGCCTCTCTGTGAGTGGGCCATCATGACACACAACGGCATTGAGACGATTCGTCGACGGCGGCTAGTCGATATATTCGCGGCCATTATCAAATATGGTGGAGGACCACAGGGTGTCGAAGGTGACCTCCGTCAAATCGTCAAAGAATACGGAAGGGCAGAGTGCGCGGCGACGTCCCTGGCTGTAGCATGTGGGCAAGGTTCTGACATTGGGCCGGATTCTCGCATTGCCAAGGTCAGTGATCCAGAGGTCCTTGAATATGCGCGCAAGGCTTTCATCGATTTTGGTGGGAAGGCGCAGGTGAATGAGAATTCGACTGTAGAGGGACTTTCCGTGGACAATGTACGGCCGTCCCCTCGTCATGATGGTATTGCTACGTACATTTCGCGACTCGTCCGGTCAATCTGGCGGACACCTATCATCAAGTCCGTAACGAAGCCAACCGGTCCTGTTCTCGAACCGACACACAAAATCTCGAAATTGCAAGAGATACAACGTGCACTGGTTCAGCTGCAGGAGTTTCTGGAGTCTAACAAGCAGTTTATCGACGGCTTGGCCGGACCCGAGGCTCTTGGACGAGTGAGCTCAAGGCAAGATGAGGTGGAATTGCAGGGGGAGAATCGGGCTCTTACAAGCTTAATGGTCATTATTAACAACATCATCGAAGGCATTGCTTTCGTGCTGGTTCTTTTCGATGAGCGGCTAGAGGATATTCTCGTTCTACTCCCTGAGGATCAACGTCTGAAAGTCCGACAACTCACTTTCGAGGGCTTGTTCTCTGTCAAGGAGGGCAAAGATCTGGCGAAAGAGCTCGTGAAAGCAATTGTCAACCGTAATATCCAGAAAGGATCAAATGTTGAGACTGTTGCGGAAGCTTTACGCAGAAAGTGCGGTAGCTTCTGCAGCTCAGATGACGTTGTAATATTCAAGGCGCAGGAGAATCTCAAGAAGGCAACAGATGTTGGCGCTAACGCGGAGAGGGGTAGGATCCTGCTCAATGACAGTCTGAGGCTGTTCGAGCAAGTAGCGAAGAGCCTGAGCATGGAGAACCTTACAGCGGCGGTTGATAGGTATGTCCAACTAGAATTTTATGCTGGTAAGTATACATGCCATTCTCTAGAGTATCTTATAGGTACTAATAATCTGGTATTTAGGCGCTATCCGGCTCGCACTCAAGGTTGCTCAGGAGCTCGACCGCGGGAACAAAGCTCTCTCATGGATCAAAGACGGTCAGCCAAGCCCAGATATCCGCCAAGACTCATACAACAAGCGGACTGCGTGCTACGCCCTCGTGTTCAAAGTTATCGAGGCCGTCGACCATGCATATAACGCCCAAGGTACCCAGCATGACGGAGTCATCTCACAGATCACACGGCGCAAACACGAAGCATACGAGCAGATCAACAACTCCGATGATGAAGTTTTCCAAAACTACCTCTACGACTGGTACCTGCAAAAAGGTTGGGCAGATCGTCTCCTCGAAATCAACTCCCCCTTCGTTGTAGACTACCTCCGCCGTAGCTCGCACACTGATATCACACACGCTGATCTCCTATGCCGTTACTACGCGCATTACGGCGACTTCCTGAGTGCTGCAGAAGTGCAATTCCACCTCGCTCAATCGTCATTCGATCTCAAGCTCGACCGTCGTATCGAGTATCTCTCCCGCGCTAAGACAAACGCATCGTCTCGCATAACCGGCTTCTCGGAAATGGGATCAAGAAATCGGCAGAGTAGGCAGGAGTTACTGCGGAATATCAGTGATCATCTGGATATCGCGAATATACAAGATGATATCCTACAGAAGATGAAGGCCGATGTGCGGTTTATGCGGACGGAGGATTTGCTAGCTAGGAGAAAGGAGGTGTTGGATAAGCTGGACGGGGCGATTCAGCCGTTGGATGATGTATGTTTACTCCACTCCCTACCCCTTTCCTTTCTCTGTCCTACATTTTGTAGTTGGGGATTTCTAGAATATCATTTACTGATTATCCTTAGCTCTACCACGGTTACGCCGACCAAGCCGGCTACTACGACATCTGCCTCCTAATCTACCACTCGGCCGACTACCGCAACCTGCCCGACGTCCGCTCTACCTGGACCAATGTGATCGACCAAGAGCACCATAAAGCCCTCGAAACTGGTCACCCAGCCCCCTGGGAACTCGTGTCTCTCAAAACCGTCGAAATCGGCCATCGTGTCAATCTCAATGAAAACGTCTTCCCAATCAACATCGTCCTCCAGCTACTGCTGCAGTACGATATCCAATACTACACCCACGATAATAATCGGAATCCCCAAGCAAGTGCAAGCGGAGATGACCTCCTCCGCAGCCCGTTAACTTGGGCTCTAGACCCCTTTATCCGGCTGTCCGCGCCCTTCGAGTCCCTAGTCGCGACGCTGGAGTCGCTGTGGTATTCGCAGGAATATCCGTTTCAGGGCCGCAGCCGGAGATTACTGGTGAAGTGGATTATTTATGCGGTAGAGCAGTGGGCCGAGCAGAGTCGGAGGTCGGGCGTAATGTTTGGAGGCACAGAGAATGCGATTGGGCTTGCAGACTGCTTGAGGGTAGTACTAGGTGCAGGGGAATTGGATCGTGCGAGGGAGGAGGATAGGGAGTGGGTGGAACGGGGAAGAGCGGTTAGGGAAAAGGTTGAGGAGGTTGCGAGATGAGTTGATTATGTGGCCGACCGTTCAACCGAGAAAATTGGGAGCGGGGGCCAGTTGATGGAATCGTTGGCGATGCATCGATCTATCCTTTCAGTGCAAACCGGTGTTTTCTGGAGGACATTGTCTATCTATCGTGTATCTCCGGGCTTCTTGCGGGATTGGAGGGAAAAGCATGGCTGACCTGACCGAGTGTACTTTATCTTGGAAGACGTGAGGTTTTTTTTTTTCAGTGGAGAGTGTTCTTGGAGATTTCATCATGAGCATGGCGCATGACAGGCAAGGTACGGAAGCAATAGCGATTGGTGGATGGAAATCTTGGAACGATAATTAGTTAGAGCGTGTTCTCAGAGTGAGATTGTGAAGATTGAAAGGTTATATTGAACCAGCAGCTAAGTTGATCGTGTCTGGCTCGTGTCGCGTGCTTGTGTTTTTCAGTTCCCTACAGTCGTTTCGGTGCCCTTCAATCTCAGTACTTTACTTTTCAGTGCATCCCAAATCCGTCTGTCCCCTGCCTGTCGCATCCGCTGTCGTACATCTTCAACCTTCAACTACATCCTTGCCAAACTCCTGCACTAAAAACAGCTTAGAGTTCCTTTTTCGTAACAGGCTCGATGCCCTTCGTCTTAGAAAGCAATTGATCAAGACGTGCGTAGCAGTCAACTGCCATGAATACTCCTATGCTAAAGTTAGCCCGGCGCCCGGCCATAACCCAAGACGAGTTTTCCTTCCACATCCTCCAGCCTCTCTCGGCTTAAGACCCCTACCCCCGGAAAATACTAAATATCGAACCATCAATACATCCCAAGTAATGCAAAACAACCGCACTCACCGAGACCCAAATACCCCCCATACATACCACCCAACCCCTGGACTCCCCTCTGCTTCTCATTCAACTCTTCCCAACTCAGCATCTCCGCCATACACGTGAGTGTCGTGATTGTAGTTTGCAGGCCGAAGATTAGTAGATGTAGTGGGATGCGAGGGTCGTTGCGTAAGAGAGCTGGGATCGCCCAGAGGGTAAGGGGGAGGTGGTAAGTTAGTTCGAGCAGAGTGTAGAGTGTGAACCAGGATCTAAGGGGGTGTTAGGGTCTGCGGTTTTGATGGGGGAAAGGGGGAAGGGAAAGATTGGGAGGCGGAGGGGTATGGGAGGAAGAATCTTGGGTGCATTTTGGTTAGGATTTTCGTCCAGCTTCATTCGCCGGAATATACTCGGCTGGTGCAAGCATATATACACGTCCTCATATTCCTTGCGGCTAGCCTTCTGCTGATATGGATATGCAATGCATCGACAGAATTACCCGGACTCGCGGTTCTGAAAAGCAAGAATTCACTTACGGCGGCTCAGAGAAAAATCGATCTCCATAAGTATTGTAATACCAAGCTCGTACTTGGGGCATCCAGGCCGGCTTAATGGACGTGGGATAGAATGAAGTCAGGTCGAATGCTGAGAGGGACGTAAGTATTTAGATCATTATCTGCGCTCTTCTCGATAGTACATATTCAAGTCCTCGTGGGTGAGGTTCCCCGCTTTGTGAGAAGACACAGAAATTGCAGGACGAGAAGAGAAATTCGAGGATGAAATGACGTAGTCGCAGAGCAACGTTAGGAGTCGCTGGGGAAACGAGATCTATGCTCAACCAAGGAAATAGACAGGAAGGAAAATGCGCAGAGTGTATGCCAAAAAGGGGGTAAAAAACTCCATCATATCAACCTCCTTCTCTTCTTCCATTCTTTATGCACAATTCTCTACTCTTATTCTGCAAGTCCACCATCACAACAGAAAATTTCGTAGCCACTACTTACCAAGCATAACCGGGAGATGAATCAGAAAGAAGACGAGATACACAAGATCTCTCTTCCGATGAAAGATTGAAGTAGCCATCGTTGAAGCTGCTGCCTTAAAGAAATATGCTGAAGCTCGAACGATAAATTGTTGAGGCTAATGTCGATGTTGATGTCCAAAATACGAGTTGTGAGATTACCCCACGCTATAGCGAGCTAATCTCAGATAGGAAAACGGGGAAACATGTTCACGTGACCTCGTATCCTTCACTGTGCCTGTTTGCCCAGGTGCTCAGAGTCCAGCCACAAATCCCAGGAATATGTCATAGATGAGTAAATCTTCTATCAGATTAGTAAAACACAGAGATGTCGAAACAGCTTATATTTGCAATCCCATTTTTACGCTTCCACACACATAACCATCCATCCATCCCAACCTACATACAAGATCATTAACAAAAGCCATTCCATAAAATATTCAAGAGACTCTCCCTCCCTCGCATCCCCTCGCCACCTCCCAGATCAAGTTAGAAGAAAATGTGTGACACCACCCAGGGTATAAAGTATTTCAAAGCACTGGCCCCGCCCCAGAATCATCAACATAAGTCACCGCCTGCCATCCACGTTCGCATTTCGTTCCCGATCCCGTCGTCCCCCGACCGAGTTAAGAGCAAACCAGATAGACAAAAAGAACCCCTATTTATACACAAATATAGCCCCAATATAATGTTCCATGATGCGCTTGCTGAAAGCTCGTAGTAAAGTAAAATTAGAAAGGGGGTTAATCAAACCGCATAAATCAAACAGCAGCGAAAGGACAGAGTGATAAGTGAAGAGTAGAGAAGAAAATAGAATGAAAATGCCGTATCCTCGTAATATAAAATCAAAACATCCATATCCCCAATTTAAATCCGTATGTCAAGTAGTAATAACTCCAAAGCCTCCCCATAATCACAAAGAACCCACTCAATCTAATGCTGGAGGGGGAGATTTACATGCTTCCAGCACCTGGGATGAGCATTTCAACACACTTGGTCAACAGATTGCTCGCCTCGTGCAACAGCTCCCACCTCGTCTTCTTGAACATATCCCGCATGAGGATCAACAGGCCAAGGCATGCATTTCGATCCGGCAGCTTCGCCAGGTCATCGGGCGCTCGCACGCCTCCTACCCTGCGCAAAAAGCCATACATGTCTCTGACCTTGTCTTCGTGGGTTGGGAGTTTGTACGCAGACTTGACAGGACCATCGAGAGCATAGCCATATGACCAGACAATGAGAGTGGCAAAGTAGAGGACCCATGGCCTGTTAAGTAAGAAGTCATCGCGAGCTGAATAGTCGAAGCTGGTCGAGGGTGAACTATTCGATGGGCCTCCGCCGTTCTCGTTGAAGATCATGACGTTCGACAAGAAACGAAGTGCGTAGAAAGTTGCATCTCGAGCCCGTGCTGTAGGCGCCCAAGTTTCCTTCATTCTCCGCTGAGCACCGTTGTAGTCTTGAGGTGTTATCGATCGTCCGAGCAATCTGGTGGCACCAGCATAGATTTGGCAGTCGACTATATCGACATGCATTGCCATATGGGCCATGTGGTGAAGGACTGTGCGGGATTCATAAACGTTCTCGTCATCCAGGCCGTTGGAATATGAATATGCGTTCGGGGCGGCGAGGTCGGTGGGCCGGGCCAGCGAGGTGTCAAAATCCTGTTTCCAGAAGTCGAAAGCGCGAGTGAGAGATCCCCTCCATTTATCGCGTCCACCTAGCGCCTGTGATACACCAAGCGAACTAACTTGGAGGTCTCGTTGGTTCATATGCCAAGATACGCTGAGTAATCCAGCCATAAGAATGGTGCGGCCAAATGAATTCGTTCTCACGCTCTGCCCATTTAGGGTCTTCTTCAGTCCATCCAGGAAGGTGGTCTGCTTGATACCATTCGCGTGTAGGCTGGCCTCAACTCTGCCAACTTCAGAACTGCTTGTGGCTGACCAGAGAGCCTCATCGCAGGGCAATGGTAACCGCATCTCGTGAGCGACCATGACAGCGCTGTGACCGAACATGGTCGCATGTATGCTATCCATGACAAATGCTGCAAAGGCAGCCCTTCTCGTTGCCTCATTTGTGATCCAGTGATTCCACCACTCATCTGGGGTATTCGCTCCACCAAGAGCTCCGTTGATGCTTGGCTTCGCATCTTTGACGCTTGGAGGAGAATCCATAGCGGACCTACCAATTAGTGAGCTTCCTCTCCTCATCAGTGTTAGTGTCGTAGCATGATGAATATGTGCACGCTCATGCAGCGGGCGAGTGGAATACATCTTTTCAAACACTTCCAGAAGGAGCAATGCTTGGAAGATCCACAATTTCGCCGGTGGCCGGAAATCAGCATCCATGAAGATTTCCCAACGGAGGTGCCAAGCTAAGAAAGCCGAGAGATTTGCACATGCCTGTGTCACATCATGGCTATAGCTCTTGTCTAGACACGAAGCGCCAAGACACATGATAGCCAGCAGCAGAAGATCAGGGCAGGATGTTGCGTTGAATGTGGGCTTATGCAGAATCGGCAGCTGTTGGTGAAAGTGTATCCAGTATGACCCAATATAAGTCTGCATCATGTGCAAACTTAGGACGTGATGATCGTCGTCCTTGTTCCCCTCAAGAATATCCTCTTTCTGCTTCTTAACTGGCGCATGGTCTGTTTCATTGAACCGACCAATGATCAGGTCAAGCAAGTCTTTACGCTTCTCTTCAGATAACACTGATTCTGGGGGCGTTGTGTCCAAAATGCTATTGACCGCCATAGGATGCGCAGGAGGTGCTGGATTATTGAAGTATCCAGCAACAGACGGATCATAGTTGAAGTACGGCGCCTGCAGACCAATTTGTGATGATGCAGACCCAATCTGGCCGAGATTATTGGACCCAGTCGGATAACCCATCGGGGAGGCACCCGGCCCGAAGTTTGAGTCGTTGAACAGCCACGCAGCGAAGTCATCAGCCATCGCAAAGGGAGATCTACTGTAGCCCTCACCGCCAAACATGGGAATAGCATACGAGGGCGTGGTGTTCTCGAGCATTGAGGTTTCAGATACTCCGTTCATCCTAGTGTCTATCTGCTGTGCAGTTGCCTCGACGCCATTCATGGGGGTCTGCCCGGACGTGCCATTGTAGTATTGGTTGTCAGGCTGCTCTCTTGCTGCGGGAGTAGCGGGTTGTTGAATCGAGGGAAATTCCGGGGGTGGGAGGGATGTGAACTGAGGGAAATTCTGCTGTGACTGATAACCAGGACCAGAATTGGGCTGATAAGAGTTATTCACCGCTGTCCCTGAAGGGGGATATGATTGCGATGGAGTGGCTGCAGAATTATACGGCGAGTTCGAGCCGTATGATGATGATAAGTTGGACGTCTGCGCCCTAAGTTCAGGCCGCTGGAAGTTTCCATTGCTCATATGTGGGGAATTGGTGACCGGCGGCCTCGCTCCGTACTGCGAACCAAAAGTGGAGGTGCGTGATGGTGGGGGTCCGAAGTTTCCAGAGCCCTGGGACTGCATCTCATACTTAGCATCAGAGCCAGCGCGATATGATTCGTCACTGCCAGCCCTGTTCAAAGCGTCGGGTCGTGTAATGTTCGATGCAGGGGAATGAAGGTTTGGTGGGGACATCTGCGGTCCCGTCGCAGAAGACCCTGCTGCAGGGGACTGCAGGGCAAAGGTTCTTTCCGATGCTCCTTGCTGCAACTGGAGAAAATTAGCAAGGTCGGGCGATATGGCGCATGGGGTTATCTATACCGTGGGGGAGTTCTTCATGTTGCCAAGCTTGGTGGCCGTTCCGTTCTTTGGGGCCATGGCTGCAGTGACGATGGGGTTCAGATTGTGCATGAAGGTGTCCTTTCGCAGCAATTGCGAGCCCCGCGCTGTGTGTCGCTCTTTGTGTCGTGCACACAAGTCTTGACGGACGAAGGACCGGTGGCATTCGGGGAAGTCGCAGTGGTAGATTTGCTTCGGGTTGTCTGCAGGAGTTAGTGAATATATCTATATTCTGTGGGGTCTCGTGACAGTGGCGCGGGGTTTGGGCACGATGCGCGGTGATGGGTGAATGCCCGAGCCCAGGCCTCGAACAGTCTCATAGGGGTGAAGAGCACTTACGGTTCAGTTGGTGCCGGTACAAGTGCTCTGCCCTCGAGTAGCTCTTCCCGCACCCTTCGTGGGGACATTCAAACTTCTTGTCCAGTCCTTTCCTGCTCCTTCTCCGCTTCCTCGACGAGCCGGTAGCCTCGCCGCCATCTGCACCGTCGCCAGTGTTATCCCCATCGCCGTCTTCTCTATCCCGCCGGCGACCTCTATTGTCGTCACGCTCGGGGGATGCGGGTGTTGGGGGCTCTATTGCGCCGCTCGTGGTTTCCATTTTCTGGGGGAATTGTGTCTCGATCTTGCCAAAGTCCGATGCGTGCCCTCCGTGCATTGACAGAATTTGCGCCGTCATTGCAGATATGCGGGGAGCAATGTCGCGACAGGGTGAGACTAGGCGCGTCTCTGGAGAGGGAAGAAGATGGGTGAGGAGCGGTGGTCCCCGCTCGCTGTGGTGCCCAAGGTAGTGGGTACTCGCGTGTTCGATTACTGCAAAAGGCGTAGATTAATCTCGGTGTCAGTGGCGGACGTTGAGGCCTCGGAGGTCGGCGGGCATTCTACGCAGTTCGCAGTCACGGTGATGTAGTTTGGTTGGGGTGTAGTAGCACAGCAATGGAGGTAAAGGAAGACAGTGCCCGTGGGCTGGTAATGATCTGCCCGGGAAACAATGCGGAGATCACGGGACTGGAGATAGTCAGGGCAGAGTTTGGTGGGTGTGGATGTTTCACCCTGGTGGATGCTTGTGATGGTGGAGTGCTGGGCTGCCTGCTGTGTGCTGGAACTGGCGGGATGGTGGTTGGTCTGGCAGGGCGCGTGGAGGGGCGAAGGATACGATTGCTGTGTTAATCGCTCGCGGAGTGCTCCGCTGGCTGGGCTGCCAGATGACCCGCAGCAAGGCCGTCGCTCACTGGCTGCGGAGGCGGGATTTGACGAGCTGGCTGTCCGCTGGGTTTGCCGTCGGGGTATGTTTTGACTGCACCAAATTAGGAGCGCGTGGGGAGGACGCAGAGGGCGGAGGAGAATGGGGTGGGTTAGGTGGAAATGGGCGATGGCCGGTATGTGAGGTGTGAGAACGGATGGGATGCTGACCTCGAGGCCTTGGTCGGCGCCCGGGTGGGTGTGGCAGCCGGGAGCGAAGCCTGCGCCAAAGAGCCCAAGGACAGAGTGATCTCCGCCGCAGCCGCCGATAAGAGGGACCCTCGATCATCCGCCGCTAGATAGAAACCTCAACTCGAATGAAGGCGCTCAGGAAAACCTGCGAAAAGAGGGGTAGCGGTGCTGGCGGGCGACGACTCACGGCACCTCATAAGCAGCGCCCGTCCTCGCAATTAATTCGCAGGCAGGGTGGAATGCAATGCGAATATGCGCCTCGACAACACGCACTCACCCTAACTTCTGCAGCGCCCTGCACCGCGGCAGGAAACGCAGCCCTTCTGTCGCAAAGTGTGGAGAAGGCTAGGCGTGGGGGGCGTGAGAGGCGCGCGTGGGGGTGCAAGCTGGTTGTAAAGTCTTCTCGTAAAAATCCCTCCGCCGCCAAAAGCACGTCTCGCAATGGCTCGAGGGTCAATTGATATGTATCAAATCTCAGAGGCTCGTGCCTGTCTGGCGCAGGGCTGCAGTAACGTTCACTAACGCACATTTCTAACTCCGGCTCCTGCACGCAACACAACCATGCCCTCAACCATCCCTCATCCGCCAGGCCTCATCTGCAACCATGGCCTCACTGCTGACTCCCCCTTCCCACTTCCCTTTCCACGTTCGAATTCGTCCATCAATTATATTTCTTCTCTTGCTCTTCGTCGTATCCAAGAGCCGCTAGCTCCAGACTAAGGCGTGACTTCAGACTCTAGCTGCCTCTGCCTTCGACATATCTGATCCAACTTTATCCAGCAGCTCCCTGGGATCTCCCAATTTGTGTCGCCTCACCACACGAGCCTCCTTTCTCTTCCCTCTCCTCCATTGGCTTTCCTGCCAATTCTTTTTCTTCCCCTTCAAGCCTCGACCGGCCGCCGACCTGCAAGGCGTCCCGCGTCTCCAATCAGCAACTCCTTACCCCAGATCACGCATCACGCGTTCAGGTCGGACAAAGCCAAGACCGCGAGCCATTATTGTGGCGTCATGCAGACATGCGGGAAATGCAGCGGCCAACCGCAGCTCGTCGCCTAACAATTCCAGCCAATCGACGTCCCTTCAGAGGTCACTTTTATTTTTTCACGAAACTCGCCAACTTCAGATGGAGGGTCTCTCCCTGCAATTAAGTCTGCGCAGACATTCTGGCACACTTTCCAAAGCAAAAGTTGAGCAGGTGCCAGCTCGGCATACGTAGTGTCATGACCCTCGACGTCCTGGAACGGAAGAGCAAAAAAACGTTGCCCCAGGATGGTCATGCACGTCCTCATCTTGTGCCTTTGCTCGTGCACTGCACTTTTACCTCTCAGGAAGGTTTAACACCCCCAGTCACGTTGTCCCGGCATCATCAATCACTGCCACAGAAAACTCCATGTCTTCCAAGTCCCAACCTTCATCCAGAGAAAAAGTCCCTGACCCAGGGTACCGGACGCGGACGGACGAACCCATCCACCCCTCCCTGTCTTTCTGATCGATATCGGTCCAGCAAGCTGGAGCTGATACCAGTATCCGCCCAAAAATTTCCCAGCATGCCCTGCGCCCTTTTTGTTTTTCTTTTCCCGCGTTTTCCTTCTTTTTTCTCCACGTCCACATCCGTTTGAGGCTCGAAGAAAAGCGCCACCTTGCCAACAATCCCAGCAACCGACTCACCGACCAGCGCCTTCGAATCTCACAAAAGAAATCCCCCATTTGTCCCGCTAACGCATGAGTTGGCTCACAAAATGCCATGGTATCTCGGGGCCCGTAGCTTCCCATTGGTGAGGGACCTGGAGAAAGGCACCAATATGGAACTTTGCTCTTTCGTTCTCGAAGCCGGACCAGAAAGACGAATGATGCGGGATAATTTTCCAAGAAATCTGGAGATCCTGCACGTAAGAGAAAAGAAACACAAGTTTGAATTCTCGGCCATTTCCAATATTGTGGAAAGTCCGAGTGAGCACACGAGCACTCATACGTGTCACTCTGCGACTTAAGTGTTTCTTTTCGGGCTGCCTATTTAAGTTGTTTCGACGTTAGGCTTCAAGCCCAAAAAGGTTTGTCGAGAAAAGTAGTCGACTTCAGCACCTGCATTTTGTGCTTGAACCAAGCTTGTGCCTGCCGGCACTATGTCGAGACTACCTGTCACTAAACTGCATCGGTATCTCTGCATAATCCGAAACCTCGAAATATCTATATCTTGATAACGTGTGATAGCAACCAGCGGCCAGCGCCACGCTAACAAATTTAATAATCATGGATGAAAAAACATATGCTTCCAATCACAATGCCATTAACGCTGGTCAAGTTAAAATTACAAAAGCTGCACTGCTCTTTGTAGGCTGCGCCTACAGCTATTCGTCAGACCCTAGTTTCTCCCCCGGTTGATTTCCGTCACCAGCCATGTCTAGATCGACAGCAGGCTCGTCCTTCTTTGCTTTCTCCGGCTCCGCTGAGCTTGTCTCCTCCTCGGCCTTTTCCTCCGCCCTCTCTGCTGGGACGTTTTCTGTCTCGGGTGCAACCACTGGCTCATCAGGAGCTTCACTCGCCTTCTCTTCTACGGCTTCAACTTCATCTTGTTTTGTTGCGCTTCCGCTTTGCTTTTCGGTTTCTTCAGGCACTTGGGCGGTTTCTGGAGCAGGCAGAGATCCGGTTACTTCCGGGGCTTCATCGCCCTTCTCGCCTATCGTCGGTTGCTCTATTACTGTGGAGTCCTCGGCGGGGTTAGAGATCGCGCTTGGTGTCTCCACCTGAGGAAGCAGGTCTTTCGGGTCCTCTGTCGTTAACTGTTGCTCCTCTTCTTCATTCTCCTCTACAACCGTCGTCACAGCTGTAGCACCAACAGAGGGCGAGTGGCGGTGCCGTTTCGTGGTGCCAGCGGTGGAAAGCCCATGGTCGGAAACGCCTTCGATTACGGAGGTATTTTCCTGATCTTGGGGTCTCTTAAGAACCATAGGCGCAGTAACCGGGGTGGCGTCTGCCGCGGGATCAATGCCCTCCGCTTCCGAGGGAATGGTATAGTTGTCCTCTGGGATCAGCCCATAGACGTCGCATACAGTCTTGAAGAAAATATACAGCCCAGTCCGACCCTCAACCTTCCAGAACATCTCCCGGTGCTGGAACCACGCATGTGCGAAAATCCTATATACCCTCCTAAAGATGTTTGTCAGCTGGCGGATTTGCTGATGCTGGACATTTGGCTCGGCGCCCAGCGACAGCCGTGACGGGAAGGTCTTTGGCGAGGTGAGGGTATTGGCAGCATTGTCTAATGTGTGGCAGCAGTAGTCGATGGCGCAACAGGATTTTGGAGGGTCGTGGACGGCGCATAAGTATTGCCATTCTGAGGCGCGCATCTCGGGGCATGTAGCAGCAGAGCAAGCCGGAGTGTCAAAGAAGAGAGCCACTATAATTGAATTTACTTTCTGGGTGAGGAAACGACAGAGTTCGTAGAGCCACAGTGTCTTGTCGACGTTCTCTGGCGGCTGCGCAAGCTTGAGTGCCGTCTCCCTATCCACTGGTATTGTAGTATTCGTGCCGGTAGGGTGGGTGAGGAAGTTATGGAGTGCTTTTAGGTGCTCTGTCAATTGGAAGGCCGAGTCAATCTAGCCATGTAATTAGCATTGAACAGCTTCACCTTGCTTGGCCAACCGCCTCGGTGATTCCGTACCTCTGACAGGTCAACCAACGGAGGTCCTTCTGCCATATCGGCCGCCTTCGTGCCCGGTCGTATCCTCCTTGCGGCGCCATGATCTACACTCTGCCATAGCTTTTGTTGTTCTTCCGTTTGCGCGATGGGGGATTTAGGGCCAAGCTGGTCTTCGGCGATCGGGGGAGGACTAGGGAGTCGGGGAGAGCTCGAAGGGGACAGAGCTGAGGCAGCCATTACAGTCGAGTGAGTGTGGATGAGGAAAAAGTGTCGGTCTGGGGTAGTGCCAGAGATGTTGTTTGCTGCTGGCCTAAACTCGACGCCTCATAGTCGAGAATGCAGGGATTAGCACTTTTTAAGCTAGTCCAAATTGGGAATGACGTAGATTCACCACCACTTGAACATCGTGAACCACGACTCTTCCACGAATACGGAAGCCAGTTCAATATCTTCCAGGTAAGAAATCGCAGATCTTTTAAGCTATGTCTAAATCACAACCTCTCTATCTTTGCATAATTAGCTTCAAACGAAGTCCGAACTGAGCTTGCGGAGTTGAATTTTAACCTCGCCCGGGTTAACATGCGATTACTCCAATCACCTGCGCACTAGAACTTCACTACATATTTGGGGCAATTCTTTCAAAGGTCCTTCTTTTCTCCAAACTAATCTGCGTGTCTCTTAACTTCTTTATTTTTGTCCAAAGTCTGATATTTCCAACAGTGCGCTGCCGGCCCTTCGCCACTGCAAACTCCCTCTTACTTAAACAGACTTCTTTTTGCGGAGACTTACCGCGCGATAGCCAACATGCATCCTGACATGTCGGATGATGAGACCCCACCTCTTGTGCAGCCAGGACAAGAAGGTGCCAACCCTGACGTAGACGAAGAACCCCCCCAGCTAGCCTCTCTCCAAGACGATGCCGTGCCCGACCTCATTGCCGATCCTATAGAAATGACACTTGACAAAGTACCCATCACGATCGTCACCGGCTACTTAGGCGCCGGGAAAACAACATTGCTCAACTACATTCTAACCGAACAACATGGCAAGAAAATAGCGGTTATCCTCAACGAGTTTGGTGATTGTAAGCAGAGTGCTAAAACGCCCGAGCCCATGCTCAGCTTGACTGATAAAGGACGTAGCGATCGACATCGAGAAACAGCTTACGGTTTCCGACACGAATTCAACAGAAGCGAAGCCCATTCCTTTTGTTCCCCTCGCAAACGGCTGTATCTGCTGTTCCGTCAAAGATGTCGGCGTAGCGGCAATCGAAAACCTCATGGAGCAGCGAGGAAAGTTCGACTACATCCTCCTCGAAACCACCGGTCTCGCGGATCCAGGGAACATCGCTCCGCTCTTCTGGCTAGATGATGGACTCGGAAGTACCATTTTCCTAGATGGAATAGTAACTCTAGTTGATGCCAAGAACGTCATGAAAGAATTGAATGAGGGATTCGGTGATGATCCGGACAAATTAAAGGAAGAGAAAGAACATCACCACAATAGCCCACTCCTAACCACATGTCACTTGCAGATTAGCCATGCAGATGTCATACTGATAAACAAAGCCGACTTAGTCTCCACCGAGGAACTCAACAAAGTCGTGGAACGTATCCGGTCGATAAATGGACTAGCAAGGATAGAAACTACGACTAAGAGTCGGGTCTCACAGCTGGAGGGTTTACTTCTAGATCTACATGCCTACAACCAAGTCACAGATGCAGATCTAACATTCGCGAGTAAGGGACACAGTCACCTTGATCCTGTGAGTTGCGAAGTTCCCTTTGGTACTTGTTAATTTAATCATCAATTTTAGACAATATCCACTTCCACGATTACATTTCCTGCCATTGACGAAGCACATATTAAGAACTTCGACAAATTCCTACGCACTGTATTGTGGGAAGACGAGTTGCCTGAGATCAGTGCGTACGAGACTTTTGAGATACATCGGTTGAAAGGCCGAGTCCCAATCATAGGCGGCAAGGTTTTACTTGTTCAGGGAGTGAGAAATATATACGAGATCATTGACGAGAGTCCGGTCAGAAGCAAACCGACGGAAGGAGAAGGCCAGCCTAGCCACGTTGAAGCCAAACTAGTACTGATTGGAAGGAAGGTAGATCAACCAGCTTTCCGCGAAAGTCTCATGTCCACACTAGCATTACCCTCATAGACAGGTTCTGGTATAGGAAAATTCTCAACTTTAAGCACCAGGCACTCAAATCTCATTCTGTATAAAGAGAACCTTGGTTTCCTTGATTTCAACACGCAATCTCATTCTTTCAAACCAATATATTCTCCTTCTCCGTCTCCAGCCTAACAGCCTGCTCATTACTCTTCTTCGCCTTCTCCACACTTCTCGTACTGAGCGCACTCGCAATTGCACAAACCCCAAACGCAATTGCTACCAAATACACCAGCCTAAACGCACCCACATACGACGTCTTAACAGCTAACATAGCCGCCTGCATAGTCTCCGGAGTAATCCCCGGAACCTTCGCATACGTCGCTTGAGTATTTGCCGCGGTCGCCTTCAGCAAAGCCTGGAAGGACCCAGTGTATCCGGTGTCCTGCGTCAAACGGTGAAGGATAGGTGTGATGTTAGACTGGTATCGCGATGTGTAAATGGATACGTAGATACTGGTTGCGACGGCGCCGCCGATAAGGCGGAATGTTGAGATTAGACCCACTGCGACGCCGATGTCACTCTGGTCATCCAGGCCTAGACTAACCATTCCGAAACTCAAGGGGCTTGGGGGTAGGTTGCACGCGGCCACGATTACGACCGTAGCAATCGCTTGGGCTTTGTCGTTGATACCGATGCTTGCCATGGATCCGATTAGGGCTGTTTGAGCGCAGATGAGCGTAACGAGCTGCCACCGTTCGTGTCCCACCCAAGGCATTACTAGGACGCAATACCAACCAGCGATTATAGTGCCAAATGACACCATATTGGCGTAGACGCCACGAATGATTGTGTCGCCTGCGGGAACGAAGAGAAGGGACGATTGCCGCGGCCAAAGTACGTTCATGCTATAGTAGAGCATGCCGGCTACGAAGCAGACAACAAGAAGAGCGGTGAACCTAAAAGCGATTAGCTAGAAACATGGCCGAGGAGAGAAGACTAACTCTCGCCATTTAACAAACAGCTTTGGGGGTAGAATGGGATATTTGAGGTTTGCGTAAACTTCCCAGAATCCGAGCACTATGAAGCATGCAAATGCTATCACAATGGGTGCCACGACATGCGCGCTTGACCAGGGGTACGTTACACCTCCCTGTTGTATCGTTAGGATTCGATCTATGCTTGCTTTTCATAATTTGTGGACTTGCCCAATTCAAACCCAAGAGCAAGAGTAAGCATCCTGCTGTAAACAACCACAGTCCCATATGATCCAATTCCTTCACCAGCTGCCATTTCGTCTTATAATCGTCCTCATGTTTCGTCTCAAAACTAGGCGGCATGTAGAACAGCCACAACATAATCGCCGTCGCACTCTCAAACGCAAAGCAAAACCAATAGCACGCTCTCCACCCAATACTCGTATAGGTAATAAACGCATATCCAATCAGCGGTCCAAAACTACTGACATGGTTTGCGAGAATCATAATGCCGAGTGTAGCAAAGCGGTACCGGTTCGGAACGAGTTCTTGAGCACAAGCGAAACACATTTCTTGGAAGCCGCCGCCAAAACCGAAGAGCACACCAGAAACAATCATTTGGTTTATGGATTGTCCGGTTGCGCCGACGAGGGCGCCGACTGCGGCTGACACCGCGCCTGTTAGGAGAAACCATCGACGGCCAAAGATGTCGGCGAGACGACCGCCTACGGTGACGATGATAGCAGCTCCGAGGTTCCAGCACACTGTTATCCAGGGATATTTGGGGTCTGGGCCAAGATCGGCATTGATATAGGCGAGGATGGCGGCTGGCATGATGAGGGTGAAAAGGTAGGATTCGTACATCATGATTAGAGACTAGAAAGACATCATTTCTTGCCTGATTGAGTGAGAATGAATTGGGAGCCCACCAGGATGGCCATCTTAGTCTTGAAGGAGATCTTTGGTCGAGGTCCCCCGCCTGGAGACACATGTGATGAGCTTTCTGTGCCGATCTGCTCCAGAGACTTCTCAACAGCTTCCACCGCTTGCCCCTGGACCTTCTCTTCCTCTAGGATAGACATGTAAGCAAATATCTTTGATGCCGATGACCTCGCAGGACGCTCATTCAAAAGGCCCCAAAAATTGCACAAATATGCAAGGGTCCTGACAATCCAAAAAAACCAATTTTCATGCAAGTCAGTCGATTCGAAACCGGGCCCACGGATCAGTGGCCTGCATCCAAGATATATCGCGATGGTTGTCGTCGCTCATCTCCGCAGGATTCCTGAAAGCTCGGCAATGGTCGCACAACCTCCGCCTTATCCATGTCACTTGCATTTGTGGAGAAGCGCAGTACTGTGCAGGGCTGAACCCCGCGCGGGGAAACATGGAAAAGCTCAATGGTTATGAATGGAAAAGCGACTCCGAGGACGGGGATGATTCATTAGCGTGATGTGGAGTAATCATTGACTTAGAGATGCTCAGATTTAAAGAATTCAAAATTATCCTTAAATCAGATTTAATATTGCTGTTAAGCACTAGAGTTAGAGCTGCTAAAGAGAAGCAGTTCTCAAAAGGCAATCCGGATTTGGGGACCTGGGAAGATATTAGTCTCGTAAGTTACTCATTATGCAACATTGATTGATCTATATAGTCCTCATTGAACTTGAACTTTAGTGACAACAAGTAACTTCATTGTTAATATAACGGATCAACCCCATCTACGCCCGCAGCCATTTTTATTCCCCATTCGAGCGGAAGAAGTGCAGCCCATGTCAATTCTTCGTTTTCTATAGGAACATTTCTCCTAGATAATACCATGTTATATTCAAGCAGCCAGTCCCCTTCCAAATTTTGCAAAGCCTATTACTCGAAGAATAGAGCTTCTACATCGCGAAGGTCCTTATATTCCCCCCTTCCCCGTCACATCTTCTCTTTAAAACTGAACACCCGTGACAAGTCCGCAAAGGTGGGCTCCATAAGCCTTTATCCGCGTTGTGCTCCACTTCTTTATTTTCGTTATGGAGGGCTTAGTTTTCTCCATTTGCATATCAATCTCCTAAACAGACAGCTAAGTTCCTCTTATAGAGCCACTTTGTCCCAATTTAAACTTTCCGCTGTGGTGATTGGTCGCACCGCTGTCGTTCTCGGGGAGCGCAGGCTGCACGCGCTGGAGAATCAGTGTTCAGGATCGACAGGTGGAGCACCTGCAGGTAGCCCACCTGCAGATTTTCAGGTGCAGGTCGTGCCTGAGACTCAATGCTATACCTAACCAAGTCAATAAACAACCCAATTAGGTAATGTGGTTGAGGGAGACGCTGTCGAATTAGTGTACCGCTGCCGTATTAGTGTAACAGGAGGCCATAAGAAGCGTTAACAACTTCATTAGGCAATTTTAAGGTACTATAAAGCTAATTTGTCAGTTACCTTAGGTATAGAAGGGGCAATCTGACAATAAGGAATATCTAGACTACTCTATACAGTAAACTCACCCTTCAAAAATTGCACCCGCAGGCACCTGAGAATCTGCAGGTTAGCCACCTGCCACCTGTTGATTCCGAACACTGTCATCTAGAATCTGTATAATTTCTAAACAGCAGATAAAATGTACGCAGCACTCACATGGTCTGCACGGAGCAACACGATAGCAGTCTTAATCGAATGCAACAATGCTACAGCGCAGTAGCAGCTTCGCAGCAGTCCTATGGTGCCAAAAACCAGGATATCTGCGCATAGATCTCGTCTATGGAGGGTACACAGTAGAAATGGGTAGATCCTTATACAGATCCGATATTACTAAACGATAACTACATGTCTAGTTAATTAAACAGATTACCATTTAATGGTTATGTGTGCGGGTCAATGCATGAAATTAAATGTCTCCCCAAGGCGAATATACCATGCTAAGTCGGTGCCCCGCTGAAATCCTACGCGTGTATATATCTTAGCCCAAATAGTCATACTTGCGTATCAGTTCTTTAACTTTTCCAGTCCAAGTACCAGACTCCATGGCCACCATATCAACCCTTTTCCCGTCCATAGTCTTCATACCTTTCATGAAACTCGAGTGCGTGAGGACTGCTTCTAGCAATCTCTCGTCCCCGATTTTTGCGGCGTAATGAACAGCTGCCCAACCATCTTTGCTGATGATATCTCCTACGTCATCAAGCTCGAGCATTATCAAAGCGCATTCAATGCTGGAGTTACAGAAAGCTTCTATGAGAGGGCTGTTGCCGCTGAGATCGTTTGCAGTAGCTATGTTGGTGTCCCCAGCTTCGCATAATAACAGCTTCAGCGATTCCTTTTCGTCTTGTATACAAGCGTGGTGGATGATATTTTTGCCAGACTCGTCGGTCAAGTCTAGACGAGCTCCATTCTGGAGAAGTATCTCGATGCACTCTTGGTCGTCGAGGAAATCGAATATCGGAGGCCGACCGTCGGCGTCCTGAATGTTGATGTGTTTTTTGCTCTTTGAATTGCACAAGAGTGAGACGATATCTCTCCTGTCCAGGCTTCGTCCAGAAAGTCCAGCGCAATGAAGAGGAACCTGGCCATCCTCTTGTTGCGCATCAGTGTCGGCCCCAGCCTCCAGTAGAAGCGATACGCAAGCGGCAGAGCACCAGGAGGCAACGTGTAATGGTGTCTCGGCCCATCTGTTAGTTTGGTTGATATTTAGCTGGTCCGGGCAACGTCTCCAAATATCAAGAGCACCTGCCAAGCCTCTGCCAATTTTTGACTCGGCCGCCGCATGTAGTATGTTCGCGTCCAAGTTTGACAGTAGTGTCGGATCTGCTCCAAACTGTACCAAGACCCGCATTTTTTCCACGTGACCTGCAGCAGAAGCCCAATGGAGAGGTGTCCAGCTGTATTTCTTATCCCTCTGGTCAACGAGATTATGGATGATTTTGGTTCCTTCTGGTTGACCGAATGCCGAGGCCCGGAAGTATTCAATTATGGCAGAGAACAAAGGTGATCGCTTCTTATATCTTAATTTCCATTCTGACCAGCTCGTGTTTACGGGTGCGTTGTTGGCATCATCGACTAGCTGAATAAGCCTATAATCGAATCAGACGAATGGTGAATACGCATTAGTTTCCGAAAAGATCGCAGGGACCATAGATATGGGACAACATGATATGTGCTGGAACTTACGACTCAAGAGAAGGGCGTTCAGAGTCTGAAGCAGAATAGAGTTCGAGAACAGCGATATGGATGGGAGTAAAATCAAAATCGCTTAAGAAACCATCCTTTTGCGAGAATACTTCGACGATATCGTGCTCTACCTGAGTTGCGTCCTGACCAATTGATTTGAGAATGGCAAGATCGGCCGGCTTCCTAGTGGTGATCCATGTGTCAATACAGCCTGGAGCGCTTATGTCGAGTGACTAACCTTGATCCGACATCTCCGCTCTCGGTGTCAACACCTAACTCAATGAGGTATTTCACAATTGGTAGTTGTCGATTGTACGCAGCTGTCTATATATGTATTAGCCTACCTCCTTTAATCCTCCTTTATGCTTACATGGAGCAATGACCATCCATCTGGGGCAGTGTCCCAGATTGTTGCCTGGCCGGACTCGATGCAAGCTTTTAGCTTCCCTAAATTCCCGTGCTTCACATACCGCATTGCTTCTGAGCCTTCTGGAACCATGCGATATGTCTTCAATTCATGGCGAACATTTATGCTTTTCGAGAAGATGGCCTTGCTTAGAGTTTTGAGGAAGGACTTCGACTGGATGGCGTACTTTTCTTCTACTGTTGCATTGGATAGACAATCCGGCACGCTGCAACGCACCTTAGCATTTGCACGTTTCCCAAGGCCTTGGCGAAGCTTGGTAACATCTTGGGTATGGCATATGCAATAGCAGTTGTAGCGACACGCTTGGCGGACCACTAAGATTTCTTGAGAATCGCCCAGCTCGGGCCTTGTATTTACCTGACATAGCCCCTCGTTAGTTTCCTGACTAGTGTTCGAGGGAATCTCGGACGACTGGCGCGAGAAGATGTTAGAGCTCCCTGAGCTTGAGGATGAGCTAACGAGTGTTAGCGAATCGAAGGATGAAATCATCGTGTCCGCAAGGCTTTCAATCGTGGCTAATGAGCTAGCATTTGAAATTCGCCGCGATCGATACGTTGTCGCTGGAACTTGTAGATTGGTCGATGCCGTAGCCTTGTCGTCCACAGCTGCGGTATTATCAACCGCAGAGCCTCGCAACATGTATTGCGGGTACTGGCAAGCAACTGATAGGAAAGTCTCTCTATGTACAAGATCAGTACACTTTCAGAAGCTCTCCGAGAGGGGAAATTCTTACGCGTGAGTGATGGCGAGGAATGTTTGAAGCATCGAGTGCTGCTCCTTTATCCGGTCGTGTAGCCTTTTGATCCCGGACGTATTCTGGACCCATTTCATTCGGCGGACGGCTGAGACCTTGGAGTTTAGTGATTGTTCCAAACGATCCTCGAGATCTTTGATGGTATTAAATGAATTTTGGAGCATGCTGTCCATGACCGGTCCGGATATTCTGTGAATGGTTTGCCGACTCCGTAGGACACGTTCGAATCCGCTCAAGGCTTCTGTGAAAACAGATATATCTTCAAGCAACTTCTGTAGGTCTTTGTCGCCATCTCTAAAGGTGTTGATAACCTCTATCACCGATTTGCTCGCATGAATCAGATTGGTGAGCGAGGCAAGCAAGCTAATGATAGTGATAGGATCCATTTAGGAGATGTCATGTCCAAAGATGTTCGCAGTAGGTTATTCTTTACGCAGGAGGAGCTCTAACAACTGCTGTACTTTGGGTGTGGTGGGCCGGCATGGTGCAGGGTTCCACTCCTCGTGGCAGGAGCGGTCTGCGGAAAGGGGAAGATGGGGAGCGGGACGGGACGCTTCTTCGTTCACAACGGCCCCAAGGTCCCAGGCTCCGGACAAGCATTAATTATGAGACATGTAACCCTAACAGGCGCCTGTTGGCCATCCCAGCTCTTCGGTTTACCCCTGCCTTAGGCGCACAGGAGCTGTTCGAGGATCCACCCTCGGACTACAAGCATGCATGAAACGCCAAGAAAAAGTAGATGATGCAATGCGGCACTCGCTCTGCACCTATGGCAATTAGCCCATCAAAAGCTGAAGCAGCATTCGATACATGTCCGATTCGACCTTATTTCTAGCGCCAATATAAGCGCCCCAAGACTCCATCCTCTGTTCTATGAGGCCTCGGGAGTGCGCGGGCTTGCATCTTCTAGCCGCTTGTCTGAGCCGCGCCGTTCGCCAATCCCGTTTGCTAAAGATAGTGGCCTCAGGTCATTCAGAACTGCCCGTGCGCGGCTCATGTTGCAAGCAAAGCAACAGCCTTATCCTCTTTAAAATATGATGAAAACGTAGCCTTCCCTTCGGTTTGCCGTAGGAAAGAGTATTTGCCCTTCATTGGTCTGCCTCGCCCAACAGCATGGGTAATTTCTCTGAAAAAGCCGACTTTCCGGACTCCAACTCGCTCGACCTCGCACTTCGCCATCCTACTCCAGATGAATGCGTTATCATCTGGACCAACACCTTTGAGTCATGGGGTGATTCTCTCCCACTACCAGAGTATCTCAATGAATCTCTCTTCTTGACTACTGTCCCTTTGGCAAAAGATGAGGGAATGAGTAACTGGATTCTTGTTGACAAAAACCTTCCTCCAAACCAACGGCCCATTCTGTGTTCTTGTGAAACTTTCCGCAAGCATTCCTTGACAAGCAACGCGGTTGGCAATGTCGATGATAACATTGTCCACGGAATTGCCAGCGTCTTCTGCGCTCCAGGATATCGGCGCCGCGGTTACCCAGTGCGTATGATGAAGGAACTAGCTAAGACTCTTCCTACGTGGCAGCTCGATGCTTCTCGATGTGTAGGGAGCATACTGTACTCGGATATTGGAAAGGAATACTACGGAAACCTTGGATGGCACCCAAATCCCACAAACTCGCATTTGACGTTCGAACCGCGCATAGCTCCGAAGCTGTCCCTTGGTCAAGAAATCGTGGAAGGAGACCTCGCGGAGCTCTGTAAGCGAGACGAAATAATGGTCCGTAAGGCCATGGCAACACCGACAAACGATGTCAAGATGCGTGTGACAATTGTTCCCGATCTAGATCACATGCTTTGGCACATCCGGAAGGAGGACTTCGCTTCGAGATATCTCTTCGGAAAGGTACCTCCAGCAAAAGGAGCGATTGCAGGATCGCCGGGTAACCAAGTGTGGGCGATTTGGACGCATCGATATTATGGACCATTAGATGCCGAGCCTCGGAACAACGTGCTCTACATCTTACGTCTCGTCGTCGAAGCGGATGAGACAGCCACCCGGCTCCCATTGGATGCGGAGAAGAAGTTCAAAGGAGCAAGATACGACGAGCAGGTGGCCTATTTGAAAGCTGTTCTGCAAGCTGCGCAAGCTGAGGCTGCAGAGTGGAAGCTTGACCATGTCAAGCTCTGGGATCCAACACCCTTGGTCCAGGACATGATCATGCAAAGTGGAATCGACCACGTTGTCGTAGAACGTGAGGAAGATAGTATCGCTAGTGGGATGTGGTACGGAGAGAATGGCCAAGGAAGTGTTGCGCCATTATGGGTCAATAACGAGCATTATGCATGGTTGTGACCAACGAAGGCTATTAGAAAAAGCTTACAGAGAACTAAGCTGTGCTACTCTTAGCCGCTTGACTTACATGTAAGGATGTAATGTGTTTAGATAAAATATTACTTTTGTCGTTCGTCCCATGCTTGGAAGATGAAGGGGAGCCCCGTAGCTAACATAGCCGCTGAAGCACACGCCGCAGCCCAAAATATGCGGGCGTGTGGCATTTAGCAGGCACGGCGCTTAAACTTAAAGTAAGCCGTATCCGTACCCTTTAAGATTTAATTTGTAACTATCTACCCTAGCCGGACTAGTTCTTCGGCTACGCTAGCCTTAGAAAGCCATCCGTACTTGTATTCTTTGTTAAGTTACAGGTTTTCAGCTGCGTATTTCTAGCCGCTCCTTAAAATACGAATCCTCGCCGAACGATTCAAAGTTCACCAGCTGCGAAGTTTGAGAACTGCCTGCAGAAGGACTACAAAAACTCTATCAATCTAAATTTAACCCTTTCGTTCCCCGTGAGCTGAATCATGAAGTCCTTCACCTCTACTCGTTGCTAAAGTCTTTTCTGCCCTTCAATGCCGCTTGCACTTTCAGTCGCCCTTCCGGCCGACTCGGGCCGTATCGCAGAGATTCACATGGCAGCTTTCGGCCCGAACGCCATGTTGCGTGCGCAATTCCCGACTCCAGCTGTCCGAGATGCGCTTCAACGCTCAATTGAATCGAAGGCACTCGCGGATATCCTGGACCCAAAGACCACCGTACTTGTCGTGCGCGATCTGGATCAGGCAGCTCCAGGTGGCAAAGACCAAAGCGACCAATCCACCGACGTGCGCTTTACTGGGGATGAGCATGACGAGGACGCATGCAAGAAGGGTACAATCATTAGCTTTGCGAAGTGGGCTCATCCAGTCGCAGAAGATGAGGAATACGAAGAACCACCGTGGCATTGGCCAGAGGGAACAGCACTTGAGGTCTTGAATGAATGGACAAAACAGATGGAGGAAGCACAAGAGAAAGTCGTGGGATCAACTCCATGCTATCGTAAGTACACTTTTGCTGAGCCTAAGCTTACTGTTGCCGATCACGTCTATCTTTAGGTTAACCCAATGCTAGGTCTTAACTTTATGGGCACAGATCCTGTTCACGAGAGACGTGGCGCAGCCTCAATGATGCTTCGATGGGGTCTCGAACAATGTAGGAAGCACAATGCGCCGGCGTATCTTGAATCTACCATCGAAGCCGCACCCTTCTACGAGAAAAATGGCTTCATCGCTATAGAGACGCTCTCCCTTAAGTTGCAGGATTCATACGGTTGTGTCGAAACGTACAAAGAGATTGGGTTCCTTTATAGACCGCAAAAGGCATAGAGGCAACAATGAACCAAAGTACCTGTGAGAGGATGACGTTCTCAAAGAGTCGGCGTGTTTTAGGGTAAGAGTAACCTTCCCTCCAGTGCTACCGGTCACCCTATGTTCCAGAATAAAGTTAGAGGTACTTTGATCGTTGAATAACCCAGAAGCTGCACACACTTCAATATTTATGTTATGCTACAATCCATGTGCCTTCATCAAGTTCCTAATATTTCACGACACTCCTCACCTAAAAATTACACTAGTACGATTGTCTTGTCCCTCGAATTTGCGCACTGTGCTGTTTGAAGCCTCGACCAAGATTCTTCAAGATAATATCACCAACCCCATCGTACTACTATTTCAGACTATAAACAGGTAGATTGGAGTATCCAATACTCTATATAATACTTTCAGGCTATTGTTACTACCTAGGTGGTAGAGGAGGCAAATTCACTGTAGAGGGCGTACTTAGCAAAAGTTTAAGTGCATTTAGTATTGCGCATTCACGTGACTTAATATGGCTATATAATTACATGATAATCGAATTGTAAGTTAATATTAGCAGGAAGTTTTTTACACATTGCCCATTCCTAACCGTCAGTGCTTTAGGCTCTCCTTGAAGCCAACGTAATCGGCCACAACTCATCACCCACCATATTGACTATTTCGACCGTCTTTCCTTATTCCTATTTCTTCAACCAGAAAGAATCAGTCAGATAATGGTTCCATTCGAATTCTCAGTCAGTGACTTCCTTACTGTTAGAAAACTTGTCGCAGATATCATCTCATATCTGCGAGATGCCACCGGTTTAACGCAGAAATATCAGTACCTTGAACACGAACTGAAACTACTAAAGAGTATTCTTAAAGAGGTATCACTCATTACTGGTCCAAATGAACTTTAACATATGGCAAATTCGACCAAGGCCACAGCACTATCCTGTCAGACTCCACTCAACCGATTTCTACGGATTGCGAGGAAGTATGATGCCAGCCATGGAGCTGATAAATCAGCGGATTCTTGAGGCAGAGAAGAATATAAGATGGGAATTCAGCATGAAAGTACACATTAAAACACTTAGGGCGGAAGTCGACGCCCATACACGCGCGACAACGATGTTATTAGGATTCTATCATATGTTTGCTGTCTTAGTAATAAACGGCTAGGAGCCCTGCTTACTATTGTTAGCAAGTATTCTTCGTACTTTGAAAGGGTCAGCAAATATCAAAGCGTCAAGATTGGAAACAGCATTGAAGCCGCAAACGCCAGTCTCGCTACCATCCAGGAAAGGGTGGAAGTTTCAAACACAAATCTAGGAAAGGTCGAGAAACAGGTGCAGACCCAAAGCAAATTAATTCTTTCTGACGTAGTACCGAAAATTCGAGCAATCTTTGAACGAATGGAACTCGTCTCAGATCTACACAACATGCTCTTTAAACTCCAATCTACTATCCCACCCCCTGACCTCTGCCATACATTCTTTCAGAGCCCAGTGATTCTAGACGACTCATTTGATCGTAAAATGCCGGTACCGTCAGAATAAGATTTCGACGTGAGTCACAACAGAAATTATTTGCAATACATCTTTCCGGGAGGTGGTATAAGTCGCTCTTTCCACTCAATGATTCTGACGCATAACGGCTTCTAGAAACAATCATCCACGCCAAGTTCAGAGAGGAGCAAGGATCCCAATACATTATGTCTAGGCAGGATGAATTATTCAATACTAGAAACTCCGAGCAAATAGTCACAAGATCAAGCTTTACCGGAAAACCTCTCCCACCTGGTATGGACGTAAATATGTCAATACTTATGGAGGATGAAGAGTTGGAAGATCTAGACATGAGCCCTCAAGGGAAATGGCTGTTTCTGGACTTCGATGATTGCCCCGGGCCTGGTTGCGAATTATGTGACTTCGCGAAAGATTATGGTGGAGAAATTGTTTGGTGAAATAGTATCTTTAAGTGGTTATTGCTCGAGTGTACTGATGCACATTTAGCCAGCGCTGTGGTCTCTCGTTTAAGAAACGATACGCTTGGCTCCCTTGGTCGATCCCATCCGTAAGAGAGTCAAAACTAGGAATCGCCTCATTGACAGCATCAATACTCTGCATCTGGAATACATTGGAGAAGCTGGAGAAGCTGGAGAAGGATGATTCTTTGTTCATGATCAACGAGAGCAATGATATTGACGTTGAACGCGTGACTCATGAAATTCACAGCTTCAAAAACATACACAGTATACCATGTGGTAGACAAGTCATTTCTCTCCCCCAGTAGTTTAGTTGTACCTAAAATGGGACCAAGAATCGAGCCTAAAGAACAGAAAGCAGTTGACGAATCAAACATGATCGAATGTCAGGATACTGTCAAAATTTCCGGCAACATCAACAGTGGAGCTGGATATCACAAAAGTGGGGCGCAATTCAAGTCTGCTAACGAAACCCTGTCCAAAGGTGTTTCGGGTCTTGCACAAACTAATCTACTAGAAGAGGACAAACAGGTGACAAGGGTAAAACTTAATGTCATAGACAAGAGACTGAGATTGGGGACACTCCTCGAACAGCTACACAGGCTCGAACGCAGAATCGAATAACATACAACAACGATCTATGAAATCTCGGCAGCAGAAGAAGGTGACTGGGGCAATGAGGAATGTGACCTTCAAAGCGCTGATCAGAGAGATACGACAGATCTTGATTGGGGTGAGGGGGCAGATGACATTCGCGGAGTCGATCCGTTAGGTTGGGGTGAATCTGAAGGGGCTGTTACTTCTACAGCTTGGGGTATCGCTTCGTGCCAAGATAATGAATGCAAGTGGTGATTTTTCTGTCACAGTTTGTCCTCGTACCTTACCATGTACCTATAGCCAGGCTATTCTCGTGTGTACGCCTTTCTTCCCGGTGCAAGATTCGTTAGAACCCGCCCCGGAATTACTAGCCTCATAACTATGAGAGATGTTGATATGACAGCCTATGCTCTAGACTTAATCGGATAAAGGCCTTCACATAGGACGGCACTGGCGGGATCCATTCTACAAAAGGGGGGTGATGGTAAACGGAAGTGAATGACGAGCTGCGCTTGACAACAGGCCCTAGGGCAATACCATGGATATTTCTGCAATCCTACCGTCATGTGATTTCTGCGTAAGAAATCGGAGTTATACGAAAAGTTAACGACATAACGAAGTCACGTCTTAGCAAATACTGTACTAGGAGTTGCCTCCCTCTCGGCCAGACTACTGGAATTCCAGTTACCGAGATCTGATTGTTAAGGAAGCCTAATATATTATCCAATACTGAAAGGGCTTTCGCATTATAGTCCCGAAATTCGAAGAAACCCCAATATTCGTCGTGTAGCACGAGAGTAAAGCTGCAGCACGTCTCCGTCCGATGAGAGAACCGACCGAGGAGACAGTCCAGTCACACATAATCTATTATGACAACAAAGAGTCATTTTCAAGCAGAAAGGGAAGGAGTGGGATATAAGATGTAGGTAGGTTTAAGTGTCTCCAGCACGGCATACGATCCTGCTTTGATTTGATTTCACTGACGCTTATGCAGCTCAACAATAATCCTCACCTCAAGGCGACTTTTTGCCTGCACCTTTTTTAACATGCACCTTTTGTCCACAACCATACCATGCCGCACTACGGATCGTACGCGGAGGTTGAAAAGCACATTAAGTTTGCCATTGCGCAGATTTCTTATAACGAAAACCTAGAGTCGCTGCGCTGGCGCGTGAGTCCAATATGCCGCACCAGTGCCTCCTCGTAGAGCTAAGCTCTGCTTGATGCGTTGAGCGGCGTAGGTGCTTTGGAGGGAGAATGGAATTCGCGAGGATGATAATGAGACGGTTTTGAGGACGAAAATAAAGAGATCAGTGATCGATGGGCGATTTGGAGGATGTGGATATAGTTGGTGATTAGGCAGAGGTCCGCATCATCTTAACACGATGATGAGCACTATGTAGCGAGACTATTATTGCAGCCAAGACGGCCTCGAGGTTTTATCCAATATATACAAACGAAGCAACAAGACTTGTCGTGGAAACCCAAGTGTTCTCCAGATCTCATCAAAACATCACCATCACGGCTCCCAACAGTCCTAGTCCCCAGACACTCCTGCTCATCACGTTAGCAACTGCAGCGCCTGTCGAGCTTGCAGCCGCAGATGCTGTGTTTGAGGCGGTGGCCGTCGGCTTCTGTGTGCTGGATGGAGATGCAGATGCGGTTGCATTTAATTCCTCGAGCGGCTTCATAACGCTATCTAGGACGTGCATGAGGCCGTTATGAGTCCTGTCAATAGTCAGCTCAAATCTTAACACCTCTGGGTAGAAAGCAGGGAGGTGAGCGAAGCGGGAGAGAAACGAAAGGGAGCGACATACAAAACGTTAGCATCCACAACCTTTGCGTTATTAAACCAAATCTGCCTCTCACTCCCCTCACCCTCAACCTTCACCCTGACCGTCATATTCTGTAAACTCTTAAACTCCTGCCCATCACTCAAGTAATCACTATACGCCACCTCCGGCAACGTATGAAACAAAATGGCGCCCGTCAAATCCGTGGTATTCAGCGTCGAATCTGCATTCCCTGCAGACTTGAACGCCTCATTATTCGGCCCCAAACACGTCAGATTCGCAGTCCCGTCGAGTGCGCCCCAAAGGCTCGTGCGGTTGAGTGCGTTGTCCAGGGATGAGAGTCCTGCACCGCGGATGGTGGTGGCGCAGAGGTCTGGTGGGGTCAAGAGTCCGTCAATGATGTGAAATTTGCCGCCTTTCCAAGTGTTTTCGCTGTCGTCAAGCGCGGTCATGTTGACGGAGGATGAGAGACCAGAGCGGACGGATTCGGTGGATCCGCCTGCTTGGCGAGAAAGCCGGAATTTGGAGGTTGAGCCTGAGGTCTGTTTTATGAAAACGACTTGGCCGGATGATCGTTCGGCGCCACCGTATTTTGCGGCCATTGAGGTTCCGACGGAGCGGTTGTTGTATTGTTTGTCGACTAGCAGCGTGGGAGTCGTGGCTCCGGACCCGCTTGTGAAATTGTCTTTATTCAAACTGCTGACAAGGGTGTGGTACTGAACGAGAGGGAGAAGGGCCTGGGGTGATGCGTCGGTGAGGGAGATGCCATATTTCTCCTGGTATGCGGCGAAGGCCTTGTTGTTGGGAACGAGAACAGTGATTGGGTAGAGAGACTCATTTCCGAAGAGCGCATTTGCGAAAGCTTCGTTGGCGGAGTAGAAAGCGGTAAAGTTGGAGAGTTCGGTGATATGGGAGATCGCCTCGAGGAGGGATTGAGCGTTTGTGCTGACCGCAGTGGCTAGTAGAAGGACTGTGGAAAGATGCATCATGGCAATGGAAAGATAACAATATTGAAGGAAAGAAGAAGAGGTAGAGTAGAATAGAAGGGAGAAAGCAATTGACTCTTGTGCAGAGCAAGAAACGGGGTTTCTAAGAAATCGTCAAGGAGAGGAATCTTACGAAGGACGCTTAGAGGAGAGTAATTATAAATAAGCCGTCAATGCCACTCAGCCACAGCCAGCCCGATTTCAGCCAGCTGAATTTATCTAACGCCTGTTTGGATGTTTCATTGCGGAGCAAACATCGTATCCCATGCTCGGAATGTTCAGCTCGCTACAACGTGCAGACTAGGCAAAACGCCACAGAAACGCCATACGAAAATGACATTTTGCATTGGTCAAGGGAGAACTTAGAATGCACAAGGTGAAAGAAAACTCTTGGGACAACGCTGATAGCAGATCTAAAATGATGGCTTGGCTGGGCTTGGAATGTTGAGCTTTCAGCTGCGGGGTGGGAAGGCAGGCTGAAGTGAATGAAGAGGAAGAAAGCTGGTGCTGATGATTACGCTTGGCGGAGCATTTCCTACAAGCTTAAAATAAGCTAACCCTTATCCGGATCCGCCAATCTGATATCGCGTAATATGCAAGGCGAAGCCATCTTGAAGACGCGGAAGGAATTCTCTGACCAAAGAACCCTCCCATCCTCGAAACCATACCTAGATCGGATTCGTCAAAAACTGCCCATCTTCATCTAACCCCTCCTTCGCCTTCTCCCACTCCTTCCTAACAATCTCCGCTCTCTTCTCACTCCTCGGTGTAATCTCAGCCTCAAATTGCACCGGCATAGCAAGAAAGCCCTCCACAAAGACATCCTGCTTTGGCATCTTCACATTCCCCTCACTATCCTTCTTCGGCTTGATATCAAAAGCCCATAACATTCGCGACATTGCGAGATACATGCTACGATCTGCGACGTGGGTTCCAGGACATACACGTCTGCCAGAACCGAAGCCGAAGTGGTCACGTTGAGAGACATCCGAGCAGGCGGCGCTGTCAGCCGAGTTGAGTTCGTCGCCGAAATATCTCTCTGGCACAAAAGTTTCAGGATTGGGGTAACGGTTTGGATCGCGATGAATGGCCCAGACATTCGTCATGAGGCTTGCACCTTTGGGGATTCGGTAGCCCATGTAGTTGTCTTCCTCAGTGACGGCGTGCGGTACAGCGCCAAGGATAGTTGTTGGCATCCAACGGTGAGTTTCTTTAATGCAGGCGCGGATATAGGGTAATTTTGGCATGTCCTCGAGAGTAGGCAAACGGTCGTCACCGACTTGAGCGTCGATTTCGGCCTGGACCCTGCGTTGGACCTCTGGGTACAGGAGCATTGCCTGAGCAAAGCCATACAGCTCTGATGATGTCGTGTCGCTACCGGCCTCAAGGAAAGAGCCGGAAATGTACGACGCGAAATCGTCACTGTATCCCTCTTCTTTCTGGTTCTCTACGATATCGACGCAAGCACATGGACGAACTGAAGGGAGTTTGTTAATGATCGCATTCTTCGCTGTCAGCCAGTATTCGAGAAAATTCTCCTTCTCGACTTTGTGATGTTCTTTTGCCTCACGTTTGATGGGTGCGAGCCAATCAGGAATCTGTCGAAGAATTGGGTAGAAGTCGATAATGGCTGCATGACCTTGCGAGTTGATGCGCGAAAAGTTGTCAAGGATATGGAACATCTTCTGGAGACGTGGGTCGTTGAAATGTTTCCATCGAAAGCTAGTGGTGTAAGTCTTGACGTATCTTTGGTGTCGAGAGGCACATATACCCAAACACCATGCTGGTGGTCAGAGAGGACGAATAGCGTCGAAAGTGCTCCAATAAGTCTGCCGGCTTTTCCATCATATCATATAGCATCTGCTTGTTCTCTATCTCCTGATATGGGACGTAGGTGACGGCCTTGTTGATATGGAGCGCAGTATGAGCGAGCTTACGGATCTGGAATAGGTTAGAAATTTCACTTTAGGTTTAGGGCAGATACTTGCCATTCTCCATGTTGGCCCGTAAGGCTGCGAATGTCATTAGTCACAGAGTAGGGAAATATAGGCAAGCGCAAACCGTCATCAAAACCCGATGTCCACCACTAACGAGTGTTTGCCCAATATACATGTCCGGCCGCGAGCTATATATGGCACTCTTCTTATCGAGTAAATCCTTGACCGCTTGGTCTTTGGACAAGACGATCATGACCTTCGTCCCGAGGATCAAAGAGTACACAGGGCCATATTCCTTTGCCCACTGCATGAACTGGATATGCGGGTCTTTGGTGGGAATCTTTGAGACATCAGATTCGACACCTAGTGTAGATTCAATTGAGACTGACCTGATGTAAGTTGCCTATAATGGGCATTGTGGGTGGACCTGGTGGGAGGCCTTTCGGTCGTCGACCGACCTGGAAGAGGCGGTATAACGACCATATTAGGACGCCACCAGCAACAACGAAGAGGAGGTTCACCATGTCTGATCAAGTGATGGAGAGTGCAGCAGAGGGAATGAGCGAAAAGCAACGGAAATGACAAGAGACGCTGCCTTTTCTATGAGTACCTTTCATCGATGCTGTCTTACATTCTGAGGTGGGCCCGACTTTCTAGCCATCGAATCACTTCAAACCCCGTGGTCTCATCGCTCTTACTGACCGATGGGTCTAGGATTGAGCTCCAAATGGTGTCCTAGAGTAGTGCATATTTTCCCTCCAGGAGGGAAACTACCCCTCTTTGAAACCCTGGATGTGCAGCCTTGCGGATGCGCACAGGGTGTCATATTAATTGAGAACCAGACGGTTGGATCCTCTTAAGCTGCTGTAGTCATCAAGTCGGTCCGTTTACTGATGATTGAGGCTTTTCAGCTAAACTTGGCTGTTCGGCAAGGTTAGCTTTCAAGCATGATAGGAGACACCACGGATATGAACAGAGTGGGATTGACTGCTAAATATCTTGCAATGCAATGGAGAATGCTAGAGTATGCTGATTTCTATGATCCTCGCCAACATCCGCCCAAAGTGTAAAGAGGCAGTAGATCAGAAGCTTGGAAAAAGTTTCCGCTGACTTTCCAGCGATTACGCCCCGTCAGTGTTCAAGGTCGACCGGAACCCACCTTCCTGCTTCGATTGGCCTTTGAAAAGGAAAGGAAGCCATTACGAAATCTACCTGCTTACCCCGGCAAGTCTACGTAGTGCTTCCATGACTCGCTCATCGCAACTCGTATCTCCAAAGAAATAATGGAGAGAACATTGGGCGACCATCGGCCTCCGCTTTGTTTTGGTACCTGTGAGGGCAGGGCGACAACGTAATTACGACACGAAACGAGGCCGTAAGTGATGGCTCCAGCAAGCCCATCTTCGGCCGCCTTCCTGCTTGGGTACCCCGGTCTTTCCCGTGATTCACGAATGTGGGGTAACAGAAGATTCTGAACATTTGAAGGTGCGCCAGGAAGCCACTACATTGGAAAAGCAAAGACAGACCGGACTGGATATGGCTGCATTCGGGTGTGTATCTGACGCCATCCATGCATGGAAACATTTTGATGAAGAACAGGGAAAAGACCTACTCGCATCAATCGTATGCAGCATTTCGACCGATTTACCTTGATTCGCTCTATAATGCCATCTTATCATACCACAAACGTAAGATAGAAAGCGGAGCCGCTCAAAGTCTCTGCGTGGATCTTGGCTCTGGTCATGGAGTGGTGGCACGCGCCATGTCCAAGCATTTCGTGAAGGTGATCGGAATCGATCCGTCGGAGGGTATGATAGCATTGGCGAAGTCTCTTACTAAAGAGGAAGGACTTTCCAATGTCACCTTTTGGCAGGGCACTTCAGAGCAGCTCTATTTTGTTGGGAATGGGACGGTTGATTTGGTGTTGGCAGGGCAGGCAGCGCATTGGTTCGATTACAGCAGGCTGTGGCCAGAGTTGCAACGAAAGGTCAAACCAGGTGGCTCGTTGGGGTTTTGGGGATTGAAGAATACAGTCTTCGTCGATTATCCCAAGGCCGTGGAGATACTCAAGGACTACATCTACAGTGACGACAAGGACAAATTGGGGTCGTACTGGCCGGCATCAGGTGTGCCCATGATAACATCAATGTACCGGAACATCGAACCTCCGGAGCAAGACTGGGAAGACATTGAGCGCGTAGATTACATCCCAGGAACTAGCGGATGCAACTCGGGAGAGGGTACGCTATTTGTGGGTAAAAGAGCCCGGATTGGAGACTGCAAGGAGACGGCCAGAACGTGGAGTGGGTTCTACCACTGGCATGAGGCTCACCCAGAGGCCAGAAAGAGGAGCGCAGGCGGGAGCGGAGATGTGATAGATGCCTGCTTTGATGAGATTGCAAATGTAGAGCCCGAGTGGAAGAATGACGACTTTGAAGTGGAAGTAGAGTGGGAGAGCTTCCTGCTATTAGCTCGACGGAGGCTCGCGGAAGGAAATGGCGATTAGGGAACATCTTCCACACGATAGACAAGAATGAACAATCGAATAATTCAGCCGTGTTGTCGCGGTGTACATTCCGAACAATGGAGTTTGAGGTGTGTGTCGACACTCGGCACTAGTATGGTGCATCTCGTTCTGTTTCTCCAGCAACAGCGGTGAACCGGCTTGGCGGCGAAAATACTGCGCTCGACGCACCTCCTGGCCCACGCTCAGCCTTTAAAGGAAACACCAAAACCCTCCTTCAGACAACATTTCCCACCTCAAGAAGCATCGTCACATATTTCCGGGCAGCCATACCATCCATTGTTCTGCGATACATAGCTTGCAATTCATAGTCTACACAATGGTAAGTCGCGGCTCCTTGAAACACGCAATCACATGCCCACTTTCGCCTTCCTGGGCTGTTTGGGCAAGTCCGTTCCCGCCCTCTGCACTCGCCGCAGGAAGGCACACAAACAACCCCGACGTTGCTCCTTGCAGTTTGTGCAACGAAAGCGGACGAGATCTCTCCCCTTTAGCACAAGGGGCCTTCTTCTCCATTCATAACACAGAGTAAACCCAACCGAGCACGATGGATAACAACAGCCAGGCCTCTACCAACTACCGCGAAGCCTTCCAACTCTTCGATAAGCGAGGCAATGGCCGCGTCGACCGCGGTGCTCTCGGCGACCTACTGCGCGCCTGCGGACAGAACCCGACCCTTGCTGAGATTGCGGATTTGGAGCGAGGAGTTGGCGCAGACTGTGAGTCCTCTCCTTGAACCCTCCACTAGAACCCCCCCTAGAAACCCCCTACAGCGGCAAAAGACGCCAAAAGCCCATGCTAATATCGGTACAGTCGACTTCGACACCTTCTCCAAAATCCTCAACCGCCCCGGCGGTTTCCGCGAGCCCTTTGATATCGAAGAATACATTCGCGGCTTCCAGGTCTTTGACAAGGACCGGTCAGGCTTCGTTGGCAAAGGCCAGATTAAGTACATCTTGACGAATTTGGGAGAGAAGATGAGCGAAGAGGAGGTTGATGAGTTGTTCAAGTCGACAATCGATTCGAACAATAACGAGATCGATTACAGAGGTACGTAAACAAAGCCCGGCATGCTCGGGTTTGCTAGACATCAGGCAAACTGGGGTTGGCTGACTTGGGTTGATTTGCAGAGTTCGTCAAGACCATCGCCGAGAATTAGACTCGCTTTCCGAACATCCTCTATATTGTCACGAAATCTCCCCGACACGCAGGATGACACTGCTATGCACGAGAGGGGTCGCGGAGGCTAGCATGCGAATATCGGCGTTGAGTGCAAACTTCACAGGTTATGGTTTGGGTCTTTTGGGGGTGGGGAGCAAAGCATGGATTGGAAATGGAAATGGAAATGGAATGGAAATGACATCTGTTTTTGGTGCCATTTGAGACGTGCGCCTGTTCTTCCTTGTTCAGAAGTGCCTGCCATGTCTGTGTGTTGGCGAATGGGTATCTAGAGTGTACAAACAAACAAATCCAAAGAATGAAAGTTCCTCCCATTAAGCCTTGGTTCGCCAAACGCCGCACCTACCTGCCTGTCGTAACTTCGTGATCTGAACCAGAGTTGACTAAAGAAATCGGCCTGGGCGTCAGGATGCTAACCCTGAACCACTTCAACCGTCCCAACCCCAATCTCAACGTCAACTTTCTTCCCCATAACCATCTCTCTGGTGGTCATCAATCCCCCGGGCAGCAAGAACACAACATCCTCCCTCCGTCCCACCCTCTCGCCCGCAAACTGCTGCCAATCCAACTGATAGCCGACCACCAAAGCACACCGTCCACACCGCTGCATATACCGCTTCTCAAACCCATCGTCGCTGCGCACGATCTCGGGCTTTCGGTCAAGAGTGGCGGAAAGTAGGAGGCCGTAGTGGTCAAGGCTAGCGGCAGGCTCTGAGTGCGCGTGTCGGTGTCGCGGGGATTGTGAGTGTGCGGTTGGTGGCGGGGGGAGCGGCATTATATGTGCTTTGTCAAGGGAATTCTGGCGGGTGGGGAGGGCGGGAAGCGGGGTTGTCGTGGCAAGGAGAAGGTGCGAGCATAGGCAGTGGTAGGTGTAGACGGTGGAGGAAGCTGCGAGGGAGATTTTCTCGGGATGAGGGGAAGACATGATTGTGTTTGGAGCGGGGTGGTTGCTGTGTGCCAGGTTCGACGTTGGGGTTCGCTTTCAAGATTTCGCACCAAGAGTAGATGATCTCCGGGGCCGCCTCTTAAGTAGCTGGTACGGAGTGCGAAAGCTCCGTGGCGGCTCGGTGTTGAAGGGTGTGAGTGCTAGCAGCAATTCCGCAGAATAAGAAGAGCTGATGTGAGAAGCCACCGACTGTGAGTGCAGACAAGGAACCAGATAGGGATTTCCGAGTAAGAATATCTGTACGCTGGGCTACCGGTCGGAAGCCCGAAGCAGCGAGCGGGAGCTTGCCAGCTGGCGAAGGTTGAGTGAAGGAGGAGCTTCGAGGGGTAGGACAAGGCAGCTCCAAGAAATAGGGAGTCCGGGCCTGTCAAGCGAAAGCAAGCAAGTTCAATCCAGATAGGTAAGGTAGGCGGAGTGCCGCGATAACAATATCACTCCAGTCAAGGCCTGGGATTCGGCAACGTGGTCGCACAGAGCAGTCGAAGCAAGGCCTCTGTTAGATATACGCCTGGTGTTTACAAATTCCCCCACCGGCAGCCAGAGCTACCCCACGAACGGGCTTCCAAGGTCGATGTGCCGCCCCGGAGAAATTTTGCACATGCAAGCTCCTGCGCGCGCGATCTTGTGACAAAGAAAAAAGCTGCGTCCGGCCCTGCCTGCCTAAACTTGCTATTGGACATTCCTCACGGAAGCCGAACCGGGGACTCTGCCATGCTGATCGAGGGGAATCGATCACTGAATTTGTTCACCTCATCGGTCATCTTCATCCCACGAGCGTGTCCTAGGACGACCGTCAGGGCGTGAGAGGGAGCGCATGTCATGCCGCCGCTAACAAAGGATGTGATCAAATTCGGACACTTCATCGTGACGAGCCAGGTAGGTAGACGGTATTCCTTCTATTTCTCCTGTTCCCATCCCAAGTCGAGCGCAGGCGTGAGCGCAAGCGCAATGACGTGATGGGCCTGATCGACGCCTCCCAATTCTAACATGCGCCACGTCCAGGTCTTTCACCTCTCGCCGCTGTCCTTCGCTCTCGTCAATATCAAACCTCTTCTCCCTGGCCATGTTCTCGTCTCTCCCCGCCGAATCGTCCCCCGCTTCAACGACCTCTCTATTGATGAGGTTCAGGACCTTTTCTTGACCGTTCAACGTGTCTCGCGTATGGTTGAGCGAGTCTTTAAAGCAACGTCCCTCAATATTGCGATTCAGGATGGTGTGGATGCGGGACAGAGTGTGCCGCATGTACATGCGCATATCATCCCTAGGAAGAGAGCCGATTTAGAAGGGTTTGGTGGTACGGACGCTATCTACAGCATGATGGAGGGCGAGGATGGCGACCTGGATCGTCATTTCAATGAGCGATCTGGATCCGACCCATCGACGACTACGAATGGGCAAGGTCGGGGGAAATTCCCGGCTGTTGATGCGGATGAGAGTAGAACGCCGAGAAATGAAGAGGAAATGGAGAGAGAAGCCCAGTGGCTAGCCGAGGAGATGGCTAAGGATGAGAAGGAGTATGGATGAGAAGATTCTGAAATCTGGCTATCCGAACGATCCGCATACTGTGGGACCGAGCTGATCCGTGGCCCAAAGTCCAGACTCGAGGAGATCATAGATCGTCTTACACAAGCCTAGCATCTAGGCTCGTGGGATAGGTGTAAGCCATCCAAAGAGGAATAAAGCATATTGTTGGAGTGTACAATCAATGATCAAAACAAACTACCTACTCGTGAAACGGAAAAGCTGAGATGTATATCTAGATAACTAATTACATCAGTAGAAGGATACGACCTATGACTCCACCTACCCATGCCAACAAATATACACCCCATGAGGTTTCTATTACTTTAGGAGGGTTTTCTATTCAATATTTCATAAGTCCACGCTTTGTCTTCGCTCCCACGCTATCTCATACGTTGTACATGAAAAAGTGCACTTACACATTGACTAGAGTCCAGTCTTTATGAGCAACAAGTAAACTAAGTTCTGCGTCACTGCGAGAATTGACCCCGACTGGACAGGACGCCAACCTCTTTACAGATTAGTGATAGGAGCAACTCTAATGCATCTTGTCACCTAACATGGAACTTGATAGGGGTTTAATTTAGGACAGTGTTCTGGATTTTCTAGGGCTCTCTTTAACTCTTGCAATATGCTTAATAGATTAACTCTATCCCCGTCATGTTCCACGTTAGGTGAGAAGGTGCTGTATTGCCCACCGAAGCAGTGAATGCCTTCTCTGTGATTAATCGCTAGAGTCAGGCTGATGGACGATGCCTTTCACGGACCAAGGAGAAACACACCGCAAAGTGAATAGGCGTTTCCTTTCCGAACCTCCAGCGCTGCAGCCTCGAGAATGAATCTTGAGCATGAGAGAGGCGCGGCTGCCTTGTGCCTGTGATCTTGGCACGCGGTGCTGCTCTTTTAAGCTCCCCCACCACCCCGCCATCGCCAACACCTTCAGCCTGCTCCTGCGCAACAACGCCCGCCGCGCGGCCGCAACAATGAGAAAAATTCCCGACCCGGAGAGTACGCCGCCGTGGAATTACCCACAAAATCCCCATCACACATCTCCTCTTCAGGTCGAATGGCTTCCTTCACAGCCCTCTTCGACCGTGATACTCGAAGAAGCTCCGTCCGTGATGCTCGAAGAAGCTCGGACCTTAGAGGCTAAGGTGAATCCCTTTAGATTTCTAGACCTGCCAGCGGAGCTACGCAATGCCGTCTACCACCACCTCATCACCAATGGGGAAGTTCTTCAGTTCGAGCGCATGCACCAAGCCGGCAGATTCCAGTACAATGTTCGGAACAACAATAAATGGCGGGTCAGGGTGAGACGAGGCACAGATGGCCTGAGCAAGCTCGATAAGTGCACGGCGCTGTTTTATGTGAGCAAGCTCGTCTCAAATGAAGCAAAGGGTAGGCCCCCTCCGTCCGTTGTCTCCCTCTTAGAACTTCGCGATTCTGCATATCTCCAACCAGACATGTCGACTAACCCAACCCAGCTGTTCTATACGGCCAGAACACCTTCCGCTTCACTATCGACGGCAAACCGCACCAACCCAATTCCCTCCACTCGTCGCAGATATTCGGCCCACTTGGCTTCTCCAACACTCTCCCTCTCTTACGCAACCTCCGAAGCATCGAGATCCAAGTTGAGCACGACAGCCTGGCTGGTTCCGGCCATTGGGAAAACAAGCGACATCGGGGTCGCATGGAGCATCTCGTGAACATTCTAAAAGAGCATGCAGACGATGAAGACAAGAGGAGTTTGCTCAAGCAGATGAAAGTCCGCTTCTCGTATCCTCCTGATCCATACCGGCCTAATATGGCTAGAAATGGTCATTTCGGTCGATTATACCCACATAACGTCCGACGATCTAATCAAATTCCGCCGGAAGACGTGATTAAACGCATGTTTGCTTTCGAGAGTCTGGCGGCCTTGAGAGGTATTGAAGAAGTCCAGATCGATGGCCTTCAGGATTGGTTTAGGCAGTGTTTGGAAATGGTGATGATGGGAAATGGGGGCGAGCTGGTGAAGATTGAGTATCCGGATATCTGGGTGAAGAGGAGGAAGGAGGGGAGTCGGAGGGCTAAGAAGATATTAGCGACGACTAGGGCTTGGTGGCAGCCGCTATTCAATTGGGAGGAGTTTGCACAGAGAAATGGGATATATACTCCCAAAGATGCTGATATTATGCAGCTGGGAATGTAGGCTTAGGCGAGGAAGACTTAGAGACGGTTGGCGTGTGCTATGATTATGGCTGAGAGCATGCTACCTTACGAGCGAGATTCATGCACAGCTCATAGCCTATTCGGCCTGGGAATAAGTTCGTAGATTCTTTTTGCTCCGGTTTCCCCGCGTACATTGGATAATCGTTTCTGATTCATAAGATGGTCTTTGGGCTATCGAGACATGCACCTAATTTCACCAAGATTCTAAATTCTAGATATTCAATCAATTAGATTGCTAACTCAACATACAATTAAAAAGATACAGGGATTTACCTGTGCTGTGAAGCCACTTCTTCTACCCGAGATTCCAATTCCATCCATGTATATCCCAAATAAGCCATGACTCCAAATCCAACAGCTATCCTCCCATCTATCTAGACCCAGCGTCACACACCCTTAACTAGTACATTATACACTCATCTTCATAGCAATCGTCTTATGTGGCGCATATCCCTCGATGATAAAATCCTCGGCTTTCCATCCATCGATACTCCCTCCAACCTCCCGATTTATCTTTAGTGTAGGAAACTCCCTGGGTTCACGTTCGAGTTGGATCTTCAGCGCATCTACATGGTCGAGGTAGACGTGTGCATCGCCCATGGTATGGGTGAATGTCCCAGGCGTAAGATCGCACACATGCGCCAGCATATGCGTCAGCAGCGCATACGACGCGATATTAAACGGAACACCAAGGCCCATATCACAAGACCTCTGATACAAAATCGAATGCAGGACACCGCGAGGTTTCTCCTGCTCCCCATCTTTCTGCCCCGGAAACGACACATAAAACTGCGCAAACATATGGCAAGGCGGCAACGCCATCTTCCCAATATCCGCCACATTCCACGCACTCAATACAATCCTGCGATCATACGGCTTGTGCTTCAACTTCTCAATTACCTCCGCCAATTGATCGACGCCCTGTCCCGTGTAGTCGGCATCGCAGCCTCGATACTCGGCGCCGAAATGTCGCCATTGGAATCCGTACACGGGACCTAGATCGCCTTCGGCGTGGTGTGTAAGACCCACGGAATCAAGGAAGGAGCGCGAGCCGTTGCCATCCCAGATCTTTATCCCCGCGGCGGAGAGGGGGAGCGAGGACGTGGAGCCAGAAATAAACCAGAGGAGTTCGCCGATTACCGCGCGCAGGAAGACGCGTTTGGTTGTTAGGAGCGGGAGGATTAGGGTTGGGGGGGAGGACGGGGAAGGGGACGGTTGAGAGAGCGTGAATTTCATTTGCGGGGGCGCGAAGATGGATTGCGTGCCGGTGCCTGTGCGGTCGGGCCGGTGTTCGCCCTTGGAGAGGATCGTGCGGATTAGGCTTAGGTATTGGTATTCTTCGTGGTTGGGCATGGTGGGCTTTGGTTTTGTAGTGTTTGTTGGAGAAGCGGTGGAGGGTTCGGTGGAGGGTTCGGTGGGTGTGAGGGCGATGGAGGGCGTTGGTGTGGGGAGTTCTTCGGCGGAGGGAGGCATTGTGTAGTCCAAGATAGCGTTTGTTGGGTTGGAGTTGGGGGGAGTTTAAATCTTAGAAGTCAGGGTGGGATGAAATAGTGTCCATTAGAGCAAAAGTGTGAGACGCGACTGCGCGCCTAGTCTTTATGTCTATCCGAAGAGGGGCGCTAAACTCTTTAGATCGAAAACTCACCGCAAAACATTGAACATCACGACTACGATTCTATAAAATGGCTGAAGAAGCGGCTGCTGCCCATCATCTCTTGAATATTCTAGAAGAACGGGATCTTCATGTCGATCTCGACCAAGTCCTTGAAGCATTCGAAAATGAGGATACGAAGAAAGAGATGGCTGCTTGGGTGAACGAGCATCTGAATTCGGAGACCTTGCTGACAAAAGAGGAATTAGAGCTGTAGGACCACAAATCATTGCGGCCTACACTTACTTAGCTAACAGTTCATTAAAGATATCAAACACTGAAGAAAAAAGGTGTTGTTCATCTGTACGAAAATGACGAGGCGCCAATTCGTCCAGTTCTAGACCACGAATTGTCTTCCGCTATTGACTCTCTAGAAAGCTCAACTGCGGCGATTGAGGAGCAATGCAGGGTCTTAGAAGCTCAGCGCGATGCTTTGATGGCACTCAAAGCTCTCGATAAGCCGAATTTATCCGTGGAGCATATGAGGAATGAACGGAGAAGGAGGGAAAATCAGGAGAAAGCTAGGCTTGATATCGCTGTAAGTAATTCCATAAATCACATGATGTGTAAGCTAATGTCGAGCAAGGTGGAAGATGTCGCTACGTCCATCAATGAGCAATTAACAGACACACAACGCGAAGTTGAAGCAGAGAAGTCGTCTGTTATAAGCTATGTCACAGAAAGGCTTGCTTCAGACGACAAAATGCTTGCCAACCTTCCCGGCATCGTGTCGAAGATCATGGCTGAACCAGAGGTTAGCGAAGACGAGAAGTCGATCGATCAATGGTGTCAAGCTATTATTTCATTTCGGACTGCGGAAATCAAAGCTAGAGTTGACGCTGTGTACCTCGACAATCTGGGCAAGGACCTACCGGTGGAGCTCCAGAATATGCCAGAAAACGAACTTCTGGAGCGCAAGGCGGAGATACGGAAGGAATTGGAGGACATGCATTCAGAAATTGCTTATCTTGCCGAGAGCGCAGTCGAGCGTGAGTTGAAGAAACCTATAACAGAGTTAAAGGAGCGGAAAGAGAGGGAGAGAGTCGAGGCGAGGGTTGCTTGGTTGAAATATGTATGTCCCGCCCAGACTCCGTCCAACATTATTGCTAACAAGACTAGGTTTTGTCTACCCTCGATTACATGAGCGAGAGGCTTGATACCATCACCATCTACACGACGAAGATTGATGACTTTCGCCATGCGCTTGATCATGTCAAGGCGGCGGCATTGCAGCATATGCCCACGTCGAACGTAGAAGCATTGACGCCATCGAGAAAACGCACGATGTCTACTCCGAAATCTCCTCTCTCAACCATAGTAAAGCTAAAGCCTTCAAAAAGCGTCGACCTTCCGCCTGCGCTGGAAGATGCACTCCGACAAGCTGGGATATCCTTCAACCACGACAGCATCGAAAGCCTAATGGAAGCATTGATGAATACACAGCTCGAGAGGGAGAAGAAGCTGGACGATCATTACACGTCAGCCTCTTCGTCAACGCATGAAAGCTTAGCCGAAGTCTTCGGGAAAGCAGATATTAAATTGAGACTCATTCTTGGTGCATTGTACTCACATACTCCATTTCGGCAAGTTCATCTATCGAATCCGAAGCTAGAAGAGCAACTGAAGGAAATGGAGAAGGGATTGGAGGATGCCGATAGGAAGTTGCTGAATGCAGAGGCCAATGAGCTTTCGTTGAACGATCCGAGGGTCAAGGCGTTCATAAGCAAATATGGATCTGAGAGGTAGAGAGGAAAAATATGTAGTTTAAGACAGAAATCCGTATCCTCTTAGTACACCGCCTTTATCTTTGGCAAGAGGTGTGATGTCCAGCTTCTTCTTGTTGCTGTTGTAAAAAGTGAATTGCTCCCGTGAAACCGAGGTTGGGGTGGTGTATACTCAATACCGAATCGGGACTAGTGCTGCACGCCACCCCAGCCTCCGCGAAGCTCAGGAGCTGACTGACAACACAACTCGAACCCTCACCACAACACCGTCAATCTCCACTCCTCGCGGAGCCCGGAATGCTCCCAACCCATATTTGCAGCTCAACGGGCTCTTTCACCTTCAATTGAGATCGCACAACGTTTCCACACCGCTACCAACGAGCTAGACTCTCTCGTCCGACCCAGCCGCCGAATATCCCTCACCCGCCATGGCCAAAGGAGAAATCGGCGCGCTCGTCAGCGCCGGCGCTGTTGCAACAGCCCTCGGCGGCGCCTACAAATTCAGTGAATTCGTCAACAAAGCCAAACGTCTCCATGATGTCGGCCCTGCAAATGCAGTCTACGTCCGCCTGATCAACCGCGTCCGCCGCGACCTCGACGAAGTCAAGCGCCTCCTCACCGTCCCCGAAGTCAAACAAGCACTTTCGACCAACCGCCCTAAGGCCGAGTGGGTGTATGGCTGCATCCGCGATACCCGTGGTGCACTCGAGAATATCACGCCGCATACCGAGCGGGTGGCTGGGGACATCGATGGCGGAAGGCGTGTTGGGTTTAGACATCGGCTGAGGTGGCTGTTGGATGAGAAGGAGAAGCTGGAGAATCGAGAGCGCGAGGTGCAGGCCGCGCATGCTAGTTTGTGCGAAGCGATTGGATTCTTGACGGCGCTCGAGCCGGTTGATGAGAGCAGGAAGGTGGACAGAAAGGTTGAAATTGAAATTGATCGCGAGGGACCGCGCATGGTCGAGGAGAGAGAGGTTTGGGTTGATGGACGTGATGGACGTGATGGACGTGATCGTGAGACTAGGAGGGTTGAGGAGAGGGAGACCTGGGTCGAAACGGAGCGTGCGCCGCATACTCATGTTGAAGAACGCGAGACTTGGGTTGAGAGTGAACGTGGCCCTCGACGTTATGGCGAAGAGCGTGAGGCCTGGGTCGAGAGTGAGCGTGGTCCACGGCGTCACGTGGAAGAGCGCGAGGCCTGGGTCGAGAGTGAGCGTGGTCCACGGCGTCACGTGGAAGAGCGCGAGACCTGGGTTGACACCGATCGCGCTCCCCGTTCTCACATTCAAGAGCGTGAGAGCTGGGTTGAGACCGAGCATCGTGGCCCTCGACGTCACGTCGAAGAGCGCGAGACCTGGATTGATACCGAGCGTGCGCCTCGTTCCCATGCTGAAGGGCGTGGGGCCTTCGTCAGGCACCACCACAAAGGCCCAAAGCGAGTTGAAGAGCGCGAGCTTCATATCCACCGCGATCCTCGACACATCGAAGCTAGATACTCGGAGTACGGCCCCGGCAGGCACGAAGAGAGTCGCTATGAAGAGCGCCGCTACGAGGACGATCGGTACGCTGGTCGCCCAAGTGACGTCCATGTTCGCGAGCGCGAGACATACATGCCAGGCCCTCCTTCTCGAAGCCCACAATATGGTCAGTACGGAGAATACGCCGAATATGGCGCTCCTCAACCCTCCGGAGCTTCTGTGTATCGTCGCAAATTTACGGGAGACCCTGGGTTTGGTGATGAGGAGGTGCATAATCCTCAGCCAGTACCACCGATGAGAAATGACCGCGAAGTAAGCTGTCCTCAATGACTTGCCGTGCTCAAACTAATGTTGCTACCTAGATTTGGATCGAGGAGAAGGAAGATTACAGATACGATGAATATGGTAACAGGCTTCCAGAACGGATGCTGCCAGGACGACTCGAGCGCACCCGATACCCGCGCAGCCGTATGTAAATGTTTGATCCCCCGCTTCGAGGCTGGACGAAAGAAGCTGTCCATATCATTTACCTAATTATTTGGAGTCCTTGGTCTAGTAAGTTTGAAAGCTCCGAAGCTGGAAATGAAGAGTGGCTATAGTATTTCGTTGGTCCTTTGGTAGTTATTGAAGTTTTCTTTTTCTATGTGGTGCCGATTGTGGGTATGAAATTTGGATTGACGTTCCAGAAGCGACCTCGTCAATGCTGTATACGCTTCCGACACGTTTCCTACATCTTCACACCCTCTACCCCTGCATCTTGTCACTAAAATTTGTATGCATTCATTATCGACGCGCTGTTCGCATTAGCACTAGAACGATGACTTGGCTGAAAGGGAACTATGTGCATCGTGAAGGCTTACCTGGTAAATCTGATCGCAAAGCTACAGTATACATGTTCTCCACGACGTTTTCAGCGCTATCACCGTCCTTCACTTATCCACGGCTTCTCGCCACGTACTTAACCTTAGAACACAACAGCCACACTGCAATTTCTTGTTTTTGCCCGTCGATATTTCACCAACCCGAACAATTCAACCACTACTAAAGCAATACCATCTACACATCATGGCGCGCTCTTCCTTTTTCGCCAGCTGTTTTTCCATCTGACCTAGCATCTCCACCGCCGTCTAACCACCATCCATACCGTCTACTTATCCACCCTTTCCATCCTTGTCCTTAACTTCCTGTCCACGAGCTTCACTCTTGTTTCCTTTGATTGGACATCCCTTGGTGCGGATTGTTAACCGACATGTCAGTCTCCGCAGCCGACAGTGTTGTATAATCAACATGCAAGGAAACATGCAAGGAAGTATTCGGTTGCGCCCGTTAGTACGGCAGTAGATGGGTTGAGGGTGGGGATAAATATGAACTTTATATCCTATATATGCTTCTCGCGGTCACGTGACGAGCTTAGTTTGTTTGGTTTTGTTAGATGAGATGTGGACTGGGATACTAATGTGTCATAGGATGTTCCTCTACATCATCATTACTATCTAAGCCTGCAAACTTTACTACCGTGTTTAAAAGTTACTATGAGCGTTGTAGCCGCTATTGCATAGAGATTTACACAAGGTCGTCATGCGCATTAGCAGTTACTTTAATGAAAGCAATTATTAATATAGGCTAGTGCAATACAATCCCGCATGTCTTACGTAGCTAGCACTGTGTAATTTACTTAGATTAGTTAAGAGCTTAGCAGTCCTGGCAACCTAACTTAACTTGAGCTAACTCAGCTCTCTACGGAAATCCCCACCCCACAAGGCTTTGGCCGGTGAGACTCGGCCATCCTCCCTACTAGCGTACTGGCACTTGCCACCACATATTGCTACTTTAGATTTATAATATACCACTCTAGTGTGGATATAAAGAAGAGGGTGGTAGTAAGTAGTTGATAGTGAAGAAGCTAAGCTAAGGTGTATATTATTACGAGAGGCAGTTACTACAAGAGGTTGACGTGTGACCAAAGCAGCTTGACTACTGCCTCGCGTCTGTTCTCTGCCGCCACCGAAAGCGGCGTCCGCCCGTGAGCATCCTTCAAGTCGACGTCAACCTGGCCTGTCTCTAGCAGCAGTCTGACCATACCCTCGTATCCGTTCCCTGCCGCCCACCATAGCGCTGTCCGTCCAAATCGAGTATCCTTCAAGTTGACGTCAACCGAGCCTGTGTGAAGCAGAAGCTTGAATATAGCTTTGTGACCAATCTCAGCAGCATAACTTAGTGGAGTCCTGCCGTCCTTTTCTTTCAAGTTAGGCTTAAAATCTCCTGTCTAAAAGACTAGAGTAAATATCACCTTGTTGCTAAGGCAAGCCAAGTGTAAGAGTATAGTTCTTTAGTTTAAGAAATTAAACTTGCGTCTAAACGCGGCTTAAGTTCTTTTGCTATAGTAGAATAAGCGCAGATTAGGGAGTTAAATATGTGCAGACTGCCTTACTGCATGAACTTCTACAAACGTTTAGATTGCTTTTTTGCTTTTAGTTGCAAAAGCAGCAAAAAAAAAAAAAGGAGTCCTGTAGCGCTTATCCTTAACTTTTAGTACAACTAGTTAAACAGATAAACTTAGATAAGATTTAATATATTATCTTCTGCTAATATATACAGAAAACTTATATTCTCTTTATGTCTGTGTATTTTATGTTGTTTAAAGAGATTGTTAAGCGTAATCTAACTAGCAAGCAGGAAGCTGTCAAGAAAACCTAGCTAAGCGATACTATCCCTCTGTGCTAGATCAACTTAACCCTCCTCCTCTAAGGCTTGTAGATGACTCTTGCTAATGTCTAAACTAGCAGAAACAGTAGCGCTAATGTAGTTTAAGGCAACATTGCTTTAGCTGCTTATAGCTTTAACTTTAAAAGTTACTTCCAAGATAGAGCTAAATGTTCCTAACTCTACTTTCTTTAAGGAGAAAGTTACTAACTTACTAACTTATAAATAAACTAGACTTTTTAAACTTTAGATAGTGCAATTTAAGCTTTTTTTTTTAAAGGAATTAAGTATAAACCTTTTAATACTATTTTTAGGATATTATTAAAATTCTACTTTAACAAGGTCTTAGGCTTAACTCTAGAAAGAATAACAAAGTATAACTACTCTAGGCTTAATAATTGCCTTATAAAAAGTACTTTTTTGTCAAAATAAAGGTGTACAATACACACGAAGACAGGCTGAACTGCTCTTATCTTACGTAGTTTATTCAGACTAGACCAACTTTGATCCTTCAAGACTTAGACGAATACCTCTAAAGCAGAGATTCATTACTGCTTATATATACACTACTTCTTTGTTCTGTACCTTGCTGCATTCGTCCATGCCTCTCTGCATTTGTCTATGCCTCGCTGCATCCGGCTGATCGTTCTTTGTCCATTTTGGTCCGATATGGCCGCAAGGGGCCAAAATCAAGCCTGATCGTGACATTAAGGTACTTAGGCTTACGCAATAGCTATTGACATGTTCTATCATAGGCAGTTTTAATAGTTATCTAGCGTAATTTAATCTAGTTAAACCTTAGCAAGTCTAGCAGTTCCTACTTCTGCTTTTTATTAAGCAACCTAATGTAATTGTTAGAATACTCTCTAATTTTTTAAGCTGCTTTAACGCCTTTTTCTTTCCTTTAGCATAGAGAATACCTATTTAAATTTTTTTTAAAAAAATACCTAGCTGACAGTATGCTGCGTCTTCTTTACGTGTTTTCATGCGCTCCTTTGCCTATGAGAATTGCTCCTCCATATTAAACTAGGGCAAGGGTCTCCTATTAGAGCTTTAACAGGGATACCTATGAAATCATAAACTGTCTGCTCTAATAGTTGTTTATTTCCCAAGTATACTCCTTCTCTAGAGAAGAGCTTAACTAATGCGGGAGCGATAGGGCCTAGCTACAAGTGAACCATTCGCCTTTCTTGAACGCTGGCTTCCATATTTAGGCGCACTCGGTATCTCCATCTGAATTGCTGTTTGAAACGTCGGCCAGATACGCGTAACATAGAGTTAATAACTTCTGAAAGCTCTTAACTGCTCGCCTTATTAATGCAACCTCAATCTATACTTGCGATAACATCGACTTTATTCAACCGCTTACGTGACCTTTAACTTCTACTGCTTAGCTTATTTTTCAGATCATGTATGGCCCCTTCCTCCAAAATTTGGTGGACGCATATCCCTGTGGTGGGACTGCTCAGGCTCAGGGGCCGGAAATGGACCCCCCTCCCTTCTTCTCAGTAAACTACCAATATTGCGGGAGTTGCAGCACGTAGGTGTTATTATTATTATTTTTTTGGATTTTATAAGTAACACATAATAGAGTAGCGCTTCTACAACCTAGAGCAACAAAAAAATAGGTAAATCCTCCAACCTACGCACACAGAAAAGCGGGAAAATGGATATACACGTGAAGTTGCGCCTGATTGGTTGAATAAGCGAGCCGGCGGCAAAGGCCATTCTCAGCTCCCACACACGCGCAACACGTAAGTGTTATAGAGTAACCCCACATGATCGCTAATCTCGATCAAGCAGTTTTTGGTAGGTTATATATTATAATTGTTGGAGTTCTTCCATCAATAATCGGTCGTGTGGCCCAATGGCAAGGCGCTTGGTAAGTCTACAGGTGTACTTTATTCCTGTAACATTTCTAATCGCTCCTCATAGACTACGATTCTACAGTAATCAAGAGATTCCAGGTGAGTTTCACTAGAAACAATTGACGATTCGCATCCTAACTCCTCCCTAGGTTCGACCCCTGGCACGATCAACAATTTTTTTTTTTTTGCTCTCACCTGGAGGGCGAAAAAAATGAGACACTAGTCCCAAAGATTACTAGGCGTTGCTAGGACTAGTGTCTCATTTTTTTTCGCCCTCCAGGTGAGAGCAAAAAAAAAATGCGAGAATGTTGCCTCTTCACGCGGCATTGGTACAAAGTACTTTTTTCCATTAAATTTTTCGTTATTGCGATGATTTTTAATTAGAATAGTCCTTGCGTATTTCAATGATCCCAGGTCGCTAATGATTTATATTATTGCTCCACGACGGAAAGAAAATATAACCTTCTGAGCCCTTCGATCGGAGCCCTTAGTCTTGTCAGTCAACTACGAAGTAGAAAATTCGTCCAGCTCGCACTTGACTTGAAACATTCATTTGGCAAACTTTGTAGTAGAAATACGCACAAGCTCATGGAGAGTCGTCAACATTCGAGCAATGAGCTCTTATGTGTGAAAAGCTCAATTGATCACCCCTCTTTCACTAGTCACATTTCTTATCATTTTTTAATTGGGCCTTTCTTTCACTAGATCTCATGCACTGCATCCATTCACGCATGAGACATGCCTTCACCGCAGTACGTCATGCTAGTACACAAAAACCCCGGGCCTATGATCCCTTCGGCTTCTAAGATACTGATCACTTCTCTGATCCATGAACTATAAGTCGACCTGTCGTTCGGAAACCTTCATTATTTAAAAACTTGAATCGATGCGATTGTAGATGAATGACGATGCCTTCAACCACTCTAATCGACGTATCTGCGCAAACCTCAAATGTTCCCTCAGATGCTCGGATCAAAGAACTTTTCGAGGAAGCCGCCGCAAGGCAACTGTCGCCACAGGGCTTGCTGCTGCTACAACAATTTTTGCGGGATCCGATGAAGGGCAAAGCTCAGCATGATCTGGAGCAAGTACTAAACGACTGGCTCGAAGCCTTTTATTCTGCAGAGACCGAGATCTCCGGCAAAGACAAATCTAGGCTCGCAGCACCAGGTGGCCCGCCAGATGCGCTTCTTGGTCTTATCCTCCACGTTCAATGCGAAGACGATACGATTGATAAATTCTGGGATGCTCGAAGCGCAACCATCAGCCTTCTCGAGGAGAAGGGAATTAATGGTGAATCAACATTTGGATATGACTACCATTGGCGAGCCGATGATTCATTCCATCGCAAGGCCCGTTGTCCCGCCTTGAATTGGAGCAAATCACTCACCCATCTGCACAACCAGCTCTCGCTTGACCTTTTAAAGATTCTTCCGCTACCTTTCGTCATTGCTGCTTCAAATTGTACAAGAGACAATATACAGAAACACATGAGATCGAGAGATGCAGTGCCTCTTATCGTCGAACTCAGTCTTGGAGTACGTCTCGTGTTTGATCTCGACTTTCGTGGTAAATCTCTACATCGAATCATTATGTACCTACACCATCCGATAGCTGGGTTTTTTGCTAGCAACCAAAAGCGGTCCGCTCTAGGGCTACAGCTCGACTCTGGAGTCAACCTCTTCCTGGAGTTGTTGAAAATTCCCCACAACCACGATTTATTCACCCGCAGCTATCGAAACCAATGTCAGCGTCCAATCAGGACAAGGCGTGCACCGATCGGCGAGATGTGGGGCTACATAAAACAGGAGGCCAGAGAGTCCAGGCTGTTGCAGCTAAGCGAGTACACCCCAAGCTTTCGTAGCTGGGCTGGAAAGTACGTAGGTCAAGATCCTTCATCAATTCTAGTCTCTGGAAGTAGCCTTGCCCGCGCTGCAGCTAATATCGTCGTTACGAGAATTCATCGGCGGACCAAACTTGATGAAGCGCGACAAAAGCTGGATCTGCAAACAAAGTCCAAAATCTCTAAAAGCCACACGGAGACGGAAAACTTCAACTCGACACAGCTAGAGCGCCATCCAGCTGGACATGTTCCTCACGACAAGCATTCTGCGACATCTCCAACCGATTTCCAGTCGTTAGTTGAAGAAATGCCTCTCATCAGGCCCTTGGACGACTTTTCTGAGTCCGATGACGAATGTCAGGAACAAGAACTTGATTCAGTCATTTCGGACGATATTGTGATTGCTTCGTGCCATGGCACGGAGGTAAAGGTCTACAAGAGTGGAAAAGCTAAGCTATTGTGTTCAAGAATCCCACTAGGCTTCCGATTTGGTAAGGATCAAGCTACAGAAATTCTTGCCGCCGGCGGAACTCCAGAGATATTCTTCACTCCTACATCGATTGAAATTCGCATCGCGGATAAGGTTGTCTACGATAAGCCTCTTGAGCGACTTCTGGCAAGCGCCGATAATTCCCTGTGGCTCTGCCAGTTGTTGCATGAGAAAGAATCTCTTACCATGGAGAAGGAAAAGTATGACATTGGCACTCCGCACACGGAATTGAGCATTATACCTCACAAAATGCAAGGATGTGGTTGGAAAAATGGAGAACTGAAGAGGGAACTTTCATATGGTGAGAAATTCCATTGCTCGGAACTTAAGAGGAAGGGTAAAGTTACAGAGAAGCGAGTCTACTTCCGAGGCGTGGGAGTTCGCGTGCCACTAGAAGCCAAGGTTGACACAGTCTCTGTACGTGCTGATCTCGTTCCGGATAGCAAACACCATACTCACCCATGCACCTTGGGTGGCGGCCAGCCAAGTGACCCAGCCCATCGACTCGGTATAGAGGTCAAGTACGAGACTGAGGCAGGGGATTCAAAGACCTTCTGGTATAACAGTAACGGTGATCGCAACATCATGAGATTAAATTCTCTTACTGACTTTCTCGACGGGAAGGATGACGACTGGACAGAAAAGCAGCCGAGAAGATTCTTAGATAGGGATCATGGTCGTCGTAGGTTTCAGATTTCGTATACCTCTTAGTAAGCTGAATTACTCTATACATCATTCCTGTAATACATACCTTATTTATGTCGATTATAAGATACCTGTAGATTAGATTCACGGCTTTCAGCTAGAATTATATAGTATAAGAATTTTTTACTATATTTCCTTAATTTTTTAATACTACAAATAATCTTAGAACTGAATATATCTATTTTAGTAGACTCTACACTACTTAGAACTATATACTAATATAGTAGAGTGTTATACTAGAGTTTAGGTTCCTAGGCTAACTTAGGTATAAGGTCTTTAGTAATAGAATATAGTTTAATAACTAGGAGATATAAGATCTTACTTTACTAAAGAGTAAAGAATAGATAGTAGAGATTATAGAAGGTAAGGATTAATACGAAGGTATAATATACTAATTTAATTAAAGAGTTAACTATAATAAGTATAACTATAAGATCTAACTTCTACTTATATCTATTACTTTATTAAGTGGGCCGAAAATAGGACCAGTCAGTCCTTAACACCTCATATCCCTACGAGTTGATTAGGGCCCAATATTTCAGACCCTCTTCATGCTGCTCAGGGGTTGCTCAGCCACAAATCAAGCTACTTGTGCAGCTGAGTGGCAGCGGGGGCCTGCGGATCGGCAGCAGCTTCATCCGGTCTTACTCAGCCAGTATAGAAATATTAATACGCTTGTACTGAAAAGCTATATACATTCTGCCGCCATTTTCGGCGGCATATGCCACCGTTTTCGTGGGGCGTTGTCATCGGTGGTGAATCTGTATAGTGCAACACGAGTCTGCAGTGCAGAACTGAATGAAGCAGTTGCGCCTTCTTAGATTGGGCTTTCCATTTCCTTAACTCACCTTCGCTGTAATTTTCCAAAATCTGTCATATTCAACTCTCACTGCAATATTAGAATGGGATGCTAACATGAGGAGGCTCAGCTATTAGTCGCCCCACCCCTGCATCCTTTCAGCATGGGCGTACCACATAATAACTGAGAGTCCAAGACTGGACCTTGCGATGCTCCATGTACAAAGGATAGGCCATATTTAACACCTAAGCAGGTTAGTGCACGAGGAGGCACTAGCTTAGATTAATATTACAGAATAGCTCCAAGACGTACATTGTAGCTAGCGTCTAATTCTTTTTAAAGCCTTAAACTACTTTCTTTTCGTAAAATTAGAAGCTACCTTCTTAACAAAAAGAGTAGCATATTAATAAGAGATACTTTCTCTAGGTAGGTTCTAGAGCATTAGCTACTACACCTACTACTTACCTAACTTATGTTCTATACTACGTTACGTTTAAGCAGCTCTTTATTATCTTTTTTTCTAACTGTGTGCAGAACTTTAGAATCTACGACGCTAACGTCCCTGCTAACTTATCCGCCTCTTTAAGTGTCTAATAGCCTTCTGCATCACACAGATGTACAGACAAATATACGGGTATGACATTGTAAGCGGGCAAGAAAGCGGGGAGCTGAGACAGACTAGGAGATGAAAGCGCTAAAGCAGCGCAAGCCTCCTCTAGCACAGATAGTACTGCGTCGGTATCCCGGCTGTATAAGAGGCATATTTGGCGTAGGGAGTAAAAGAATAAAGATTCTTAGAGTAAGGGGACTCTGCTAATAACTATAAATGCTGTTCTTTGTTACCTAGCTGTTACCTGTTGCTTCAGAAAGTTTTATAGGTTGTCGCGTAGTTATTACAACATTGTTGTATTATTATTAAAAATTACATTACCTTAACTTAAGCTTATTAGTGACTGTTTAAGACATTTAGTTGTTGCTCCTAGCCCTCTTTGCCTTTTCTAATTTTCTCCTTCGTACTTGAAGATAGATTTCAATCTGCTCTTCGTCAGATATCAAAGCCTGCCATAGATTGTACCATGACCCAAATTCATCTGGCCATCTATCAGGGCACCAATCTGGGACTTTCTTGATACCTAGCTCTTCCTCTTGAAATACTTTCATCGCATCGCCTAGCACTGCGCGGACATGTCCGTCTGGGGCAGTGGCGCGAATGATGCGGGCATGTGAGTGTAAATGGTGGCCGAATAAGCTTAACAGGAAGGTGAGATGGCGGAATAACCATAGTGGGTAGGGTATTTTAAGAGATATCAACGTATGTTCGCGCTTAGTTTCGTCGCACTGGTGGTCGGCGTACGTGCTGATGATTTTGAGAATGTAACCTGGGTCGAGCTCAAGCTGGAGAGCGGGTATGACAATCGCATCTGCGATGGCTCTGCGGTCGCTGTCGTGCGTGGTGAGCCATTGATGACCTCTCTGTTTCCCGTACAAGTCTTTGCTGATGAGGGCTAGGCGCAGCAATTCGGCTCGCTCATCTTCAGTGAGGGTCGAGTTGGTAGTAGATATGGAAACAGATGTGGTCAATGTATGTTGGCCGAGCGCTTGATTCAGAAGAGCGAAATCGGCGTTGAAGGCGAAGGTCATAATCTCGATAAGGTAGCGGCGAAGCTGGATCACTAGGTCCCTTTGAAGGCTGTGGTTTTGCGAGATCGCAGTCGCCGAGTATGGAGGTGGTGGTTCGGCCATTCCGAAGATGATGTACACGTATGTGGTGTCGCTACGGCGAAGGAGGTGGATGCCGCTCATGTTTCTTTGCGTCACTGTGTAGAGCCTTGGCGCTACCACAGTTTTGGCTCTCAACATGAGCTTGTCTAGGTTTTTATTACAAAGTCAATCTCTAGTTAAGAATCGCGTTTCCGGAAGAGGGGCTGGTGCCGCCTACGCTTTTACAAACGTCTCCAAAACTTGCCCGCAGTGCTTCTGCGCTTGTCACCTATCTTGCCACACACACAGCAATATTACACTACCAGTTCTCTGCTTTTTAGATATTGTGTCTAGAATTTTCGTCCCTAGGGGTTCTATATAGAGGCTAGGAATACCGAGCCACACTGGTGCCTTCTTAGAAAGCAGCGGTTGCATCTATTTGTTCCTATAGACAATGCATCTGCACTGCGAAACCATTCTTGCCTACCACTCCAAAACTAACCTGAGCTAATTCGCGTCATGAACAGCAGTTCACTTCCTTTGTTAGTTCTCTAACGTGAAGTCCTTCATGTTAGGAAGTTGCGCCCACGCCGAAGCCGCTCAACAATTGATGAGAATAGCAGCAGTACTAGGGGTACAGCTTCCTACCGAAACCGTTGAACAATACCTGTTCTTTTGTGCCTTTCCTTCTCTTCTTCTTCTTTTCTCTTTAGCTTAACACTATTACATCTTGATACGTATACATTTCTTCTTCACCCTATTGTTTTAGAACTTAAAATTGTGCTCATTTTCTTACTTCCTTCAATGGCGATAGCTAACATGAGCATGTGCATGATGCTAATTTTTATTGCTAGGCCAAATGGAATCACCACAAACACAAACGTGGTACGGAGCCGCTCTCGGAACCCTCCTCGCATCTGCACTAAACGCGTGGTACTTTCTTCTGATTTTGCTCTGCCTTTCAGAAAGGTTCAGGGGCTGGCGAAAGAGGGTGGAGGACTGGTTAGACGACCACAACAAGTGGGCCAAGGAGAAGGCTGCGGACAAGGCCAAGGAGAAGGCTAAGGAAAAGAATATAACCAAAGCGGCGGAGAGAGATGAGTTGGGGAAAATGGTGGAGAAGAGGGTGGCGGCGGGGGTGAAGAAAGAGTTAGAGGAGGAGATGGAGGAGGAGATTAAGAAGCAGAAGGGAGAGTTGGTGAAGCAGGGGAGGACAGAAGAGAGGAAGAGACAGGCCAAGCGAGCCGAGCAGATGGAGGAGAAGTTGAAGGAGCTAAGGGCGCAGCTGCAGAAAACCGTGGCCCTAATAGTGTGAATTTTTTTTTCTTTTGCTTTTCCTTTATTTTGGTTTCTAGTCTTTCTTTTCTTTCTTTTTAGTTTTCTCTACATCCTACTTCCCTTATTCTTATAGGCCTCCTTACCCCACTTCTTATAACCCTTCTTAGCTTGCTTTCCGCACCAGCCAATCTTGACATAACCAGCTTTTTCTTTGCCTGTGCCGTTTTTGAGGTCTTAGAAAGTAACCTCTTCACCGTCCGACCCCTAAGTATGCGAAAGAATTGCACAACGCGGAATGTTGTTGCCTACGCGTTCGACAAGGCTTAACTCACCATCGTCTCGAAGCTGCAAAAGACGCATTGAGAAAGGGGTGTTGGATGGCTCTAGCGGTAGAGATAGCTAGATAAATGTGGAGAAGATCTGTACGAGCCACACGGCTAAACAACCTCATTGGCGACAGTAGTCTAGGTGATGGAGAGCACACCGGATGAACAAGCTGAGTATGACGGCCAGTGCGGAGTGGCTGAGTTTCGACGATTTAGCATCGTATAATTAAGCTCATATGCTGCATAAGCGCTCTCGAACATATGCTGATGTGATCGGACAGTCCTTGCAGTATTGCCACCTCGCAGGGAGGGTGGCCGAGCCGCTCCTGCCACGGGATTGCGAGGTGGCCAGTTCTGTAGTTGTTTTCAAAGAGCTGAGGTTGGGTGGCCAAGGCTGAGTTGAATCGCAAGGCTGCGGGGCTAAGGTCCGCCTTACCAAGACCATGCACAGCCGCCACGTTTAGTAAAGTACACCCTGATGATTGACTATGTGAGGCGTGGTTGTTCTACACTAGCCCGGATTGGTAATCGCTTCTGTTGGAGGTACCAACCCGCTGGCTGGTGGCAGCCTTGCATGAATTTACGCGCTACAGCAGACACTAGGCTGATGATAACTTCCCAATATTGTAGCAAGGTTCTAATAAGACCCTGTTCCTAGTATTTAGAGAAGTAAGAGCTTTATAGTGGTTTTGTGGGGAGAAAAGTGTGTTATGCCATAAAAGACAGCTCCCCACTGAAACGCAAGGATACAAGCGTAATTTATAGGTGAGAGGGGTCCTGGGATGTTCAGGAGTAACCACAGTACGTGGCTTATATAGAACTATTACAGATACTGATGTGCCCACGGAATGTGAGTTGTTTGAAGTCAAAGTACCTCTCATATTTCTCAGCACGGTAAGTCTCAGCACACAGGGATAGATGTTGATACAGTAGTGGGAGCGACCTCTTTTGTGTGATACTGAGGCGCCAACAATGGAAATTGATGTCATATCTACTTCCCGAGCTCTAGAATTGTCTGTCATTGAGATAAAGGAACTTGGTCGGCGAACACGACTTCACGGCTCGTGATCCCGGCACTCAAAATGCGGAAGCTAAGTTCGAATAGAGAATGCGTTTTGCATTTACGTACTATGTTCCACCATTTCTCCTTCTATCTCATCATGTTGTCATTCTCCCTGTTTTAGTTGAAGTCTGAGTTCCTACTCTCGAAATCCGAAGGAAATTATTTCCTGGCCCCATGAATATTGCTTCCCCTTTGTTGTTCAAAAGCTACATCCAAGCAACCCTGTAAGACTTCCCGCTTATCAAGTAGTTCCACCACGCTGCCGTTCAAAGCATATCCTTTTTCTTTGTTTGTTCTTTGACCCTCGCAGACAAAGACGGGTGGTATAAGGACCCGAGCCTTGAAGGCTTCCCTCGACGTTTGCGCCACACACTTTCTTGTCTTTCATCAACTCCCTCGAACGCCCACCCCGATAATCCCTCATTCCTTCGCACATCCAAAGAGAATTCACGACCGTCGCGGGTAACGAGAACAGAAACATCAACAACACCCTCCACCATGGCGGACCAATGGTTGAATAAGATATTTCTCGAATACACGACCAGTTTTGGGGAAATGTATAGTATCGAGATCCGGGATTTCCTGCACATCACCTCACTAGGAGGTAGCAGGGAAATAAACGAGGTAACAAATTGTTGGTTCAAGGAAGACCCGGTCAACATCTCTCTCGCCCTACTTACTCAAATGTACGGGCGCGATGACGTCCTTGTCGTGGGGACATTCTGGGGCCAGCAGCTCTGTAATCTGGGTCGGGGGATGATCGAGATGGATTCCCTCCCATCTGTAAGAGATATTAAAACGGCGTTGCAGAATGAGGAATTCCGCTACGTGGTTGTGCCTTGTAGCGATGGAATGTTAGCTACTTTCGAGGGAATTATAGAATATGAGAAGGAGTTAGAAGAAGAAGAAGAAGAAGAAGAAGAAGAAGAAGAAGAAGAAGAAGAAGAAGAAGAAGAAGAAGAAGAAGAAGAAGAAGAAGAAGAAGAAGAAG
>NW_022985165.1:667310-805969 GCF_010093535.1 Lindgomyces ingoldianus | reverse complement strand
GAGGAGGAAGCTGAGGAGGAAGCCGAGCAGAAGGGAAAGTCTAAGAGAGGCAAGGACAAGCCACCAGCCACCAGCCAAAAGCCGTCCGAAAAGAAAAAGTATTCCTCCCGCGCACCCGGCCAAGGCGCTCACTGGGGCCTCCTTATCGTCGACAAGCAAGAAGAGAAAGCGCGATTTATCGACGGTCATGTACGACTCAAAGAAAAAACCGACACTATTGATCGCATGTATAATGCTGGTGAGGCTGCTGGAAAGGTCCTTTGCGGCATCGACAGATTCCTGGAACCCCTAAGCACGTTTCGGAGAAGTGGATTCGCTACAAGTACCTTGAAATACGTTCCGCACCAAGGCCGCGACAATAGGACCCCGGGTGAGAGCTCGAGCGCTTGTGGACCGTATATGTATGCCTTTCTAAAGTATCTGTATCAAAATCCAGAGTATATGGAAGACCTTCTAGCCGCCTTTTCAAAGCAAGAGCTACCGAAACATAAGAGGCAACTTTGCTTCGCATCAAAGAACACCAGAGAGGAAATTCAAGATTTAATAAGGGAATACCAAGTAGAGATGAACAGCGGGTTCGAAGATCCCTTACGGCTTTCTCCAGAGCTTAAGCGCATCTTACCGCCCTCGCTGCGAGAGAAAGTGAATAGAATCCTGGGCAATGAAGACAGCATTATCTGTGCGGGAATGCACGGTACTGCGATAGACTGTTGGGACGTGCTTAAAAAGGCATCGAATGAGGCAGACATGCAAAGCATATTCCAGAACGTGCTGGATTCTGGTCTGGTGAAATCAGGTACGACTTTAGATAAATTTATACGGTGGGGCAAGCTTCGTGATACCCCCGATCCTCTTGATCCTCCCGGTGCCCCCAATCCTCTCGGTCCCCCCGGTCCTAGCCGCAAGTCCTTGACGATCAACTTCACCTATTTTGACGCCGACGCTATCGAACTTTGGTTGGCGAAGAAGCCGCTAGGCAAGAACGTGACTGATGATGTAACAGACCTATGGGATCAAAAGGTAATTCTACAGAGACTCTTCGGCAAAGGGTTTGGACGCTTGAGCGATGAAGATCTGGAGTATTGGGTAACCCAACATCCTACATTGAATAAGAAGGAATACTTCTCACGTAGTGCAGCGGTTTATGCCTTGAGGACCCTCGTTAAAGCGAAACTCAAGCATGGTACAAAGACTCTCCGGATGAAAACGCAGTACCATCCTGATGGGGACAGCGACGAGATACGCGATATTAAGTATGATTCTGAAGGGACAGATTCGGGCGAGGATAAACCAACGAGACCAGACGACTCCTTGAGATATCCGAGATTCGCTAAAATATCAAAGGACGCCATCAAGGCTTGGGACGATGCAAACAAGGAGTTGTTTCGTAGAAAATCACGCGACAAAACCCAGCTGCACGCACCAGCCTTGAGAGCATTATTCCAACATTGCTATGGTGGGAAATGGAAGGACCTATCGGACGAGGAAATCAACGAGTTCATACTCTCAGACTACCAAATAAAGGACAGAAGACGGAAACTATTCCCTGGGGATTGTCACCCTCCATCTATCGATGAAGCGAGGGAAACTCTCCAGGCTCACTATACGAAGACCGAAATTAATTGGAGGGCAAGATCCATCAACTTTACGTCTGATCGCATCAGTGAGGAGAGACTCAAGGTCTGGATCGATTGGCAGCCCCTCGGCTCTCCATTGAAGAAGGTAGACAAAAGCAACACGTGGGAAATGAGACGAGCGCTACAAAAATCATTCGGAGGCGGGTTCGAAAACTTGAGTGATAATCGAAAGATCTATTGGAGAGACCATTCTGATGACCTTTTCGAGAAGAGTCCTAAAGCCATAACGCTCCCAGAGATCGTAAAGACTTTAGAAAAGTCGGTCGCGCATTTGCCGGATCTGCGCGGGAAATGGCAATATTACCCTTTTGTGCCTCCACCACCACCAAGGGAGACTGCTCTAGAAGCCGCCCATACAACAGAGCCAGCGAAGGACGGTCCCCCAGGCAGAGGTAGAACTTCAGAGAAGAGAAAAGGTAGCCCTAAAGAGGGACCTACAGGGAACCCCGCTAAGAGAAGGAAATAGAGTGCTAGGTTTACACTATTCATAGCGGAAGAAAACACTGTAAGGAGATATTGGTTAGAGGCTGGAGTACTGTAGGTACAGAGAGAGGTATGAGAACTTGAACGAAAACTGATCTAGACTGTGTTTGGCCTTCTATTCTTCAAATACTGCCAGCAGAGAAAATCTTGGAATGATACCTTTTATCGTACCTAAAAATGCGAGACGGCTTGGTAGCGATGTCCCATTCCTTGCGATGCGTATCCGTTCTATGCGTCCTTCGATTGGGGTTGAATTGTTAGAGAGAGGATAGAGTCAGTAACTTTGCAAGGCATGACTGCTGCCTCGCGCCCGGGGTAAAAGACGGGGCTGGGATAAGGCGGTGAAGCGCAATGATGAGATAAAGCCCCCGTACAGACCAACGCTACAAACGGGTAGGTGCAAGTGAGCAGGCAACTTCAAACAGGGACTTGGTTGGTATATTACAAGTTATACAAGACAATAACTGACGAACCAGACTGAAGTGAAAATGCGAAAACTTAGACAGAAATACAATGTTGATGAAAACCCTGTCATTTCTTCCATCCTATTTGTAACCATTCCTTTTCCTAATCATTCTTTCTATTACCATCCAAATGAATACCGTGAATTACAAGAGCATATAGGTAGATTTCGATCATAGAGACTCGAAGGGTATAATGACGAAGAAAAGGAGGAATAAAGGACAACCTGAAACTAGCAGAAAGGCTAGGAAAACACGGGTGAACAGAATACAAGTCAAGTCAGAATGGAACACACTAGGAACAGAGGTAAGAAATGGAGACACAGAAGTCGCGTTGGAGATTTGAGGCTTAGCTCCTAGGTGTAGAGGTGGGAAGCCGATAGTTTAAGGCGAGATCAGGATGACTGGTAACAATCGGTTGATGGACTTGTTGAGTTCGCCTACTCGAAAGCCAACTCCAACTCCTGCTCCTTCGTCTGAGAGTCCGGCTCGGAGAAGGCCTTGTAGTGCTAGGCTCGGTAGGCGGCCCGGAAAGCGGCGGTGTGGTATTGGTACAGTATTCATGTGTATACAAGAACTCTTGCCAGCTTAACATATCTTCTTGATCGGATGGGACGAGGCTTCGATCGTTCTGTGGCCTTTCACTTGGGTTTTGAGGAGCGTCGAGCATCACGACACTATTTCGGTGTTGGGGTGGATGGGACGCATATGTGCTCGAGGGATAGAGGACCTCGGCAGTGGAAGGGATGTGGCTCTCGGAGAATTGTGGGAGCAATGGCTCGAAGTGTAGTTCTTGGCCAAATACAGCGGGAGCAGTGCCGAAGGTGTCCATGGGAGGGTACGGAGCATTCAAGGGCGAGGGAGAGGCGGTAAATAGGTCTGAGCGCTGCTCATTGCCCTTGGGAACCCCAGCCTTGAAAACCCTTTCCAGAAAGTCTCGCAAATCACCTCCAAAGTCAAGACACTCCAGCTGGATCCTGAGGTTATGCGAAGTGTCCGGATCCCATCGCAGCTGAGACGCATCAATGCCTACTTTCTCACACCAATGAGATCTAACCTCTTTCCAAAGGGTGCAGACCTCAGGGTATCTTAACAAATTAAGCATTTTCCGGGTGTAACTCCATACGGCACCTGCCTCTTGCATGCATGAATGAACATCGTTGCAGCGGGCTGTCCAGCTCTGGGTAATCTTTCTGCAGTTCTCAAACCCACAGGCGTAAATTCGCTTGGGCGGTAAACTAATCTTCTTAAAAGATACGGGTTGGCCTCGGTGATCATCCTTGAAATGTCTCTTCAAATACTGCTCACATTCCAAAATCCGAGAGCAGCTCGGGGCACAGCAGTGCCATTCAAACCCGGTCTCATGGAATACATCCTCGTGTCTCTTCCAGTCATGTTTTGTGCCAAACGAGATGTATATAGCGCGCTCGAAACAATATGTGCAAAACCGATTGCAATTGCCTGGACGAGTTCCTCTTCCAGGTCGTAATATTTGGTCGCGAGTTGCAGTAGGTGTCCGCTCTTCACTGAGCCGCAAGGCTTCCTGCGAATGCAGTGGGTTGTAAGCGATACCATTATCTGGTGGAGGAACATCCGGCCAAGTATTCATCGGGTGATCGAGATTAAGACCAGTCTCAAAGCCGTGTGGGGTTCCGGCGGAGCGCCACTCATTCGAATCAACAGAAGTAGCATCACTAAAAAGTTCGGCATCCGATTGAGCACTAGATCGCCCAGATCGTTGGTGAGTTGAGATCGATGAAGTTGAACTTGGCTTTGGTGGATTGTTATAGCGCTCATCTAACAAAGTTCATTAGCACAGGAAATATCGATGTGAGCCACGAATACGTACCAGGGTTTTCTTCCAGGATTGTGGTAGAATGTTGTGACCCGAAGAGAGAACGACGATATGCCATAGATGCGAGAACTCTCTCATTAAGATCTTGCAATTCACTGTCCGATTTTTCGGGGAAAAAATCGTGGGGATGTGGAGCCTGCATGATTTCTTCTGGGATCGAAGTAGTGGCGTTGTGGAGCAGAAGATCAAACCAATATCAGCCACCGCCAAAAGAAGACGTCCAGCGTCTGCTCCGTCTTGGGAAGGGTTTAGAACGAATTCGAAAGGCTAGTCGAACAATGTCAAGGCAATTCGCGGAGTAGCTTCCTTCCAAGGATGCGGTGGAACGCCACAAACGAGTTCTTTTGCAAAGGAGCGACTAGGAAAGCGGAAGTGACAGTGTTTTGGAAGGGACGGCTGGCAAACGCAAACCACAACGGTGCAATTTTCTGTGATGGGAAGCTGGATGGGACAAGAGGGCTGCTGCTCTCGTGGGGTCCCGTGTCTTATCAGTGTCAGCAACTGACGACAATCCGCACCTGGAGGCTCCAAGGACGAAGCGTGGACGTAGATATCCGGCGAGGCAAACGAGTATAGAGGTTCGAAGAGGGTGCACCGACAGGGCGTCAGAAATGGGCGTCCCTGGAGCCGACGGGATATGATCTGAGAAAAGAAAATATTACCCACGACGCCAGCGGCCGGGGCTTCCCGTGCATTCATCCTTGACCGAACTGCATGTCATGTCTGAAAATCGTGCCACTTTCTCGCCGTGGAGGGGAAGATGGGACTTCGAGTGGTCATCTGAAAACGGTCGTTGCATCGAACAGCATAATTTGGCGATCCACATTATGACGTTGCTCTATCAGGAGGACCTCTCCACGCAGGGGTTTATGCAGGTACGCTAACTGCTATCAAGAACAACTACTGCACTGTAAGCACCTTGTAGCTAAAGTGCCTGGAGAGGCGCAAGCCGCGCGAGTAATTTCCCAGGAGTGAAAAAGATGGTCGGTTTGGGTTTCAGCCTTCACCGGTTGCCTTGGCATTGAGGCTCAAACTCGATCTATCCAATGAAATATCGGTTGGAGACGGCGAGAAACTTGAGAGAGACGAAGGTTTGATCAACACGGAAGTGTTAAGGGGCGCAAACCTAAGGGCATCGAACTGCACGTGGACGGCATGCCAAACTGGCGGTGAAGGTTGACCGATAAGGCGTGGTCCTTCACTGAGGCACCTGCTCATGTCGAGTCAAGACTGCAGCACGCAAGTAGCTCAGACATAGTGATGGATGTTTCCGCAAGAAAAGATTGGTTAAGAGGGAAGCTGGCTCTCCATTCAAGAGACCTGGAAAGGAATGACGGTATGTTCGCTCAACCAAAGGTGGAGTGGGCGTGGAACGAAGGAAGCTTTGTTGACAGGCTTCGATTATGTCGGCATTCAGTGGTGGAACACGGATGCAGCGGGCTGCTGGGCTGTTGGGGACATCACTGTCGGCCTGCAGGAGGGAACGCGCACGATCTGACATTTGCCTTCTTTGGGACAGGAAGCATGACGAATACGAAACCATTTCTAAGCCTGCTCTTTCAGTTCAAATTTTGGGCTCAGTTTCCCGCCAAGATAATTCTCTGTATCTTGCGATTTCCATACTCTTCATTTCCACATCGCAGTCAAAGCTTCTGGGAGTGCTTTGTTGTCAGGAATCAGGAATGACCGCGTTTCTGGGGTAAGCCCCTTTTCTTCGCTCAGGATTCCGCTGTCGTGCATACGAGCTGCAGGGCATCCTTCGTGGAGGAGTCACGCGGGAAACATGCAGCACGCAGCAATCAGCGTGCCAGCCAGCCACCACCTGCAGGCACTGACGACTGACTGTAAAGTGAGGCGGACAGAGCTCGATTGCCGTTGACAGAGGAATATCGTGAGAAAGGGAAATGAGAGTGAGGAGTAAGTCTGATGATTGAGGTTGATGGTTCAAACTTCTAATTAGGATCCGACCTCGGCCCACGCTTAATCAGGAAAAGGTCCGATCAAACCACAGAGAGTATCATGTATCATTGGGCTTGCAGTTCAACTGGGTGACTGACATCCCACATTCTCCCAGAGATCTCTTCACCGCCATGGTTCGACAGCAAAAAATCCCGATACCGGAACGCTGCCGAACACACCGTTCAACCCCTGGCGAAGGCCTGCATCCATCCTCAACGGTTTGGGGTGACACTGCCTGCATCTATGAGGTGTTTCATCTAATTCACATCAATTGAATTAAGTGGATTCTTTCATCTTTTTATCTATCTCTCCTCACCTCAATTGCTAGTGCATCTTATCACTACCAAGTCGCTACACTCCGTTATCTCTTCCATGCCAATGCTGCATTTCCTCAGCCTATCACGCTCCTATATTTTCGTTCTGCCATCAACCGGCGGACCTACCTATCACCCAGTTATCTACGCAAAAGCAGCGTCATGACCCACCAATACCCTGCATACAAACAGCTCGAGATTAAATTTCAAGTTCGACCATTGATTTACTTCCTACTTCATGTTTGGATTAATCTATCAAGATGAGGCTTCTGTTAACTAGTACTTGCTACTCAAGCCATAGCTACTTTGCAACTTAACAGCACGTCTTATTACTCCTCGGAACTTGTCGCAACATCTATAGGCATCACCAACCAATCATAGTTCAATGACGGGCCTACTCAATCTACTTGTCTCTCATTTTCCGAGCCTGAAATCACCCCGGTATCTTAGAGGTGCCAGTAGTCTCTCCCCGGATGATGTGTTCTCGGAATCCTTCACTGGTATCGTAGTCCTTAGGGATCGCTATCGCTCTCACCAGATACCGAAACCTACCTCCCCTCTATTGACTATGAAAAGGTTAACAAGACACCAAGCACATCTTTAATGCCTTTGATAATATCTTCCCCATCTTTTAGACGACATCGCGGGAGTCTACAAACTCTATTGGGGTTTTAATTTTACATTCGTTGAATCTGTCATCAAAGACATGAATAGCACATACCTCTCAGTCACAGGTTTGGCATTGACCAGTGCATGTTCAACGTAAAGTTTGTCCGTACCCTCAAGACTATACTACCCACCTCTAAGTGAGGAAAAGCCACTGTCTGGGGAAAGGCTGGTAGTGAATGACCTCTATGATATTAACTGGAACGAGCGGCAGAAACCGGGCGTATCGAGAAAAGACCTGTCCCGGTCGAAGAAAGCGTACCGGCACTACAACTATTGATTAACATGGGTACAGTTGTCATTGGCAAGGCTAAGACAACTCAATTTGCGCTCCGCTAGCCGTTAACAGCCGTTTTCGTGGACTAAAATTGCTCCATTCGATCCGCGTGGAGACAACTACCAGCATCCCCAAGAGCCTTCGGGTGAAACTAGCGCAGGTGTTGCATCGTAAGAATTTCTAGACTTTGGGACTAGGTCCAATACCGGGGTCTCTGTTCGCCTTCACTCACAGGTAAACAGTTTTTTGGTATGCGAATAGCCAATGCATCTTTACCTCTCGGCGGCATACTCCCCATCACCCAAATATTCGATCCCCGTTTGCCAACATGTTCTGCAAAATTGCTGCAGATTGCATACACCAACTAGCTCACTTGAAACGGTCCTCATCGTACCGCAAACTAATGATTCTCCCTGATGAGTTCTGGCCCAAGTTACCGCTTACCATTGGGATTATTGCGGCGGAGAGGTGTGACGCTATGTTGGCGGATTTGGTGGTAGATTTGGCGGATGCGAGGTAGGGTTTATGGGGGGGGGGTTAAGTCGGGGAAGGGTATATATGCCGGAGAGGAGGATAAAGGGGCTGAAGGAATTCAGATGATATCATGAGGGTTATTAGGGGTAGGTACGTTCCTTTATCCTTCCTGATTTAGGCGGGCCATCCCAGTGGATGCTGAGTTCCGAGACTCCAGGCACTGTGAAGATAAGTCATCCACCTCTTGAACGCATCATCTTCGAGCATGGTGAAGTGAAGATATTTGTCATCAAAATGCAGGCGCTTCCATCAATTCTCGCCCTCCGCCTCCACTGGCACGACATCAACATCAACGTCATGCACACTCGCCATCCCAAATTGCCTCTTCGCCTTCGCCGCCTCTCCTTTAGCCACCCAATATATATGCCATCCCTCAGTCCCAGCGTCTTTCACCACACTCCAGCCTCCCTTCCAACCCTCATACTTCAACCCCTTCATCGCCACTCCTGGATGTCCCCCACTAACACTCCATTGATCCGCCACGCACGTTACCTCTACCCCGGGACAGCCATCCTTGGTAGATGTCGCAGTCGGATCCGGCATACTGAGGATCTTCATGCTAGCTGTATGCGATCCCTTACTTACGATAGCGGTGACATACGGCGTCTCTGACATATCGTCACCGGAATACGGAACTTGCATCGCAAATGTCTCTTTGCCAGGGATTGGGATCGGGAGGAAATAGACAGGAGTAGTGGCGGGATGGACAGTGAAATTCTCGAGGCCGAGCATGTGGGATTGTGGGAACCGGACAACTGGGCGATTGTGGAATGGGGTGTTCGGGCTGGGAAAGTTAGTGAGATAGTTTAGGAGGTAGGTGGAGGCTTACGCGTTGGCTCGCAGATAGTATTGGCTAGGGATGATGAGTGGTGGCGGGGGCATGATTTGAGGGGATGGCGAGGGGCCACCGAGGACTGCCGTCAACACGCCCATGGTGAAAGCAAGGACACTGAGCAGTTTCATGTTGGTTGATTGAGGCGCTGTAGCGTAGAGGTGGTTGGAGTTAGGTTGTTGTAGTTGAATTTAAGCGAGGGTGAGAATGAGGGCGTGGGGCATTTCTATAGGAAGTGGTGAAGTGGTTGGGAAGGAGGGGAGACCACGTGGTGAAGCGCGTGGCCGTAGTTCAACATTCCTTCTTAAATCGCGCTATAGACGCTTAATGTTACGAAGAGTAAAGAATGAAGGGGGGTTTGGTTGCTTTAAGGGACGAGTCCATGAAGTGAAGGCGGAGAACCTAATTTCTTACTGCTTACTCACAGAGGTGGACTATGGCCTGGGTCCTTGGTGCCAGCTTCGCCTGTCAAGGTGCTGGAAATCTTGACAGAAATCTTGAGATATAGTAATGATTTAATAGTGTGAAAACGACGATGTAACGCTAGGAATAGTTGTAGATGGTATCTAGATACGCCTGGGCAGTCTAGCCTAAAAATGCGCGGCACTAAATTTGAGATCATCCAATTGCTCCGAGCGCGATGATATCATAACCAACCCTTAGAAACAGAAAACCTCCCCAAAATAGCCAATATATCAAGAGAAAACCCACTATGCCCTTGCATCGGTTTCGAGAGCAGAATGCCGCCAAGAAAACGTCCTGGATCCAGCAAGTTTCGTATTGGCGGTTCCGCAAGGTGGAACATCGCCTTGTCTAGAGAAGCCTTGGGGTTTTCGAGGTACCGGAGGAGAAGGACGATCCACTCGGGTTTTGGCGCTTGAGGAAGGAAGGATTCGATGGTGCCCCAAACTTGACGGGAGCAACGTGGGCAACGTGAGAGCTTTCTGCACAGCCGGGCTCCCAATACTGCCTCTTGCAGCATGTCCACACTGACATAGGGCGCCCAAACATATCCCCTGCATCTTGTTTCTGGCCGGGGTGGTAGTTACAGATGTCCTCAACACCCTCATTGAAATGATTGTTGCATTGTCTGCACACTTTCCGAGTCGGCTGCTGAGTGTGCGAAGGCCTTGCGGCGGCGGGTTTAAACAGGGGATGAGAGGCCGATTTGCGGAGATCGGCATTGTGGCTCGAGTGCGGAAGCGAACGTGAAGGCGGCTTAAGGCTTTGGAGGGGCGGTCGGGTCGAAGAATCGCGCGAGGAACGAGTCGAGAATGCTGACGAGGAACTGGCATCGGACAGCGCAGGGCTTGCGTACTCTGGTTCGGCGTAGACGTCGGCCTGCGGACTTCCAGGCAGGCTGGAATCGTCGCCCGATAGATATGAACTGTCTAGGGATGGCATTGCATTTGACGGATTAGCTGGTCGGTGCCGGTGATTCGCGATCGTGGGCTGAGCAGAGGTCGGGTACTGTGCGAGTCCACGGGCTATTGCTCCCGAAAGCGCCGGCGAGAGTTTGCATAGATAGAGAACCACATCCCTGAAGGCCTTTGGGTCAGCGGCATCGATGATTGTCGCAAGGCGATCGGGATTGATGCGTTTGTCGGGATTGAGTCGCGTATGCTGGCCAGTCCGAGGAGCGGAGGCTTGGATTGGGCGTTGGAATATGCCATCTACTTTTATGGTCGACGGAGTCTCTCTCTTTGCGCGGGCTATTGGGAGTTGTGTTAGCCGCCCTGGTAGGGGCTCAGGAGAAGGGGAGAGGGTGAGGTCGAGAAACGGCGTGGACGCCTTCCCGGCTCCCTTTGCTTTTCCCTTCTCCGACGGCTGACTAGAGATTCCCCACGACCGCGACATTGAGGGGCTAATAGTCGGAAGCGAGATGCGGGGCGAGGGGAATAGGGTTGAGGTCAAGAAGTGACGAGTGACGCGAGATCGAATTCTCCTGCAGCCAGTGTACGCTAGCCTAGTGCGCGACCCGATCGCGGAGCCACGTGGTAATTAACCGTCTGCTTTGTTCGAGCATCCTTGCGGACACCACAGCGCATGACTATGATGGATTCGATCCGTCAACCCTCCCGCTAGAATGTGGGAGGCTTTCAAGACGTTCTTCATTCTCTCCTAACTCTGACCCTGGTTGTGTTTCGTCACAAGTTTGTCGGTGCCGTACAGTACATTCCCCCTCCACAACTCCAGCACCGTCACGTCATCCATTGATCACTCATCCTGCTCATGTTGCAGCACCAAAGCCGATTGAGAAGCTCTTCGCAGCAGATACGAGCTTCTCTGCAAGCCCCGGCACCTCCATGTGCCTCAGCTCACGTCCTCGCCAAGCTGCCGCAGATGCTCCCACAAGAGATTTCAGGGTATTTCCATCACCCTATTCCCGACGCACACAATACTCTCCTTCCCAACACGTTCTCAAGTTACGGGCCACAATTAACATGCCTGCGACTGCTGCCTGTTCCGGGCAATGCATCCACTCACGACACAAGTCCTTTGTCCCCCAAATCGTCTCCTCGCAACTCCCTGCACCATGCCTCAAACTGGCTCAAAGCTGTTGTCCCCTATTTTCTCTTGCAGCTCTGACCTGCCCACAGACGACCCGTTCACACTCTTTACCCATTTGTGAGGTCAGAGATCGAGTGCGTGAGACGCCGATTGTCTTCGCAGGGGCATTTCTCCGCCCCATGCAGGCGAGCTTCGCCCGTCAGCAGCCATTGCCACGGCGGTTAGAGCACCAGGAGCCCACCCCCCCCTCTCCCCCTCCTCTGAAAGCTCCTCGAAATCGGTGAACATTGACCCCCCCCCGTCCACTACACTGCCTCAGTTCACGTCCTTCTGTGGGCGGGACGGGCTATAATTCGAGCCTACCCAGTGTTCTCGGATATCTTCGCCGACCGTGCATTCATGGACAGCTGATCAGCTCGCTAGCGACCGTCGATTGCCTCGAAACTAAGGTGACGCATCACGGCATCTTTGCTTTTACGCTTGCGTCCCCGCCTGCATGTCACTAGCAGTCTTCGAGAAGAATTCCTTCCCTCGAGCATGCGTCACTCAGGTACCGACGGCTTGACCCCTTACAGCAGTCTAGCGCCTATTGCAATGCACACTTGCGAATTGCGATAAGCTCTTGACCTCCAGCCTTATTGACAGCAGCGGCGCTTTGTTTCGCCGGCTGTCAGCTCTCTTCCCGAGTCCCTCACTCTCCCCCTTCCACAAAATCATCAAACCACACCGGTTCGACATCGCACGTTCTCTGACAGAAGGCTGCGTTGTATTCTCAGAATCAATCACAGCTGCCTTTCCAAGGCTCCTGGAGTCCCTGCGTACATCAAACGCGCTCTGACTTGGCGTACAGGTGAACCCTCAGCCTTGCCCCAGCTTTGGGTTCAAACCGTGCAGCCGGTCCAGTTGTCGCCGCGCTCGAGCACCCGGATGAACACTCCAGAGATTTAGCTTCTTCTACGGCCTTTCCAGAACATTTCCCTTCCGCGCTCCCCGCCTGCACTCCGATGTGATATAATATCGGTCACACCAACAACACTCTGTAGCCCTTACTCCAAAGTTGTCCGCTCACACTCCGATCCAAGCATTTGCGCTTCGCAAGAGTTATACTTCGGCCTTTCTGTCGACCATCACCAGTCACGCCATTTTTACTTGCGGCTATCTAAGCGACTGCGCCCCCAACACGTGCGGCTCTCCTCCAATACGTTTCGCCGAACTGGAGGCAAAGCATGTCAATCATCATTATCACCCAATTATACATATAGGCCCAGGAACCACTTGGCCGTGTTCTCAACCAGTCACCGGGATGGACGACAACGTGGATATTCCAGAGGATTCTCTGCAACATGTTGAAGCCTTGTTGAGTAGGCACCCTCCACAGGTCATTCAGCGAATGTTTCAGCAAGTTATGGATTCGCGTAAGTGTGCTTAACATGTAGTTCTGCACACGAAACTCATTTTTTTAGGCCGCAATTCGACTGCATCATCTCTCAGCTCTCTCACCTCCTTCAGCTCTCTTGCCTCTTCCAATGCATCTATGCGTTCTAGGCTCTCATTTGTGTCCACCTTGTCAACGGCAAGCAGTGAGCTTGCGCCATCAATCGCTTCTTCTTCTTCATCTCGGTCTCGCGGGAGGCGGCCCGAACCGAGGTCATATCCATCCGGCCTTGATCCCACACGACCTGTCCCCGCTGTCCTCACGCCATTGTCCGATGAGAGCAGCCCGATGGAATCGAGCTTAGAAATAGCTATCACCCCAACGGATGAAGATGTGAGCAGCATCTCTTCGCCATTCCCAAGTGAGAGGAACCACGGCCACTCGGGTGATTCATTCATGTTCTGTACGTATTGCGCCGATCTGCAGATCCTAAAAACTTTCAAGGCCAAATCGGACTGGAAGAAACATGAAATGAGGATGCATGAGACTGGCGAGGATTGGCCTTGCATTGTAAATGGCTGTGGTCGGATCTTCGACCGCCAGAAAGATTTTGTGAAGCATCATCAGCGGTATCACTCGGGCCGACCACTACCGTCCCTAACTGATATCAAAATCCAGCTGCTCCCTCGGAAGGTATTTAGCTGCGGCTTCGACAGATGCAAAGAAGTCAGTATCGGATGGGACGAGCGATGCGACCATGTGGCGAAACACATGAAGAACGGATGGACATTCGAGCAATGGAAGTATACTAATGTGATTCGCAACCTCATACGACAAGAGGCGACGCATGATACCTGGAAGGACCTATGCCTTATGTTGGATGAGCGGCTAAGGGAAACTCGATCGCAGATCAGTTGGTGTGTGGACAACACGAGGATTTTAAGACAGAAGCTTGAATGTTGCGATCTCCGGCCGAGTAGGGAAGATGTACTAATCACTGCCTTAAGCTTGCGTTCGGATATACCCATTGAGGCGTCACACATAACACTGCCGCCTGGATTTGTCACGCCGAGTAGGGACTCGGTCCCCAATTTCAATCGCCTAACTCGAGAGCAGTGCATGCAGATTCTCATCGGGAGACCCAACACCTCTCTATCCCGGACCCGTCTTGCCGCGGTAAATGCGGCTTTACTTCAGGCGAGCCACGCGAACATGTCGCAACCGCCTCTACCCAGCTCCTCCCACGTTGGTTCCAGCGCGTCGTCATTTTCAGAGCCAGCCATGACGGATACTTCAGGACGACGTATCAGCTACATGGACCTCGACCCTGCCGATTTCCTGGACTTAACTCAGCCCGAGATACCGCCTTTACCTTCAGATCTGGAGTCACACATGGCCAATGCCTCGGAAAACTCCCACCACGACCCTGGATTTGCTGATCCAGGGAGACCTACGACCAACCCGCTTGGCTTTTTCAATTACTTCGATAGCGCTCCAGCCTTCGAGGAATCTCCATACTACGATCGGCCGTCCCTAGGCCAGCGGATCGCGGGGCCTTTGCGCAGAGTCAGGAGTAATCTAAGCTCGAGACGTTCGTCTCCCCATCGTCAACCCTCTCCACATGGAAACGAGATGGAGCCCGACTTTATGATTCAGCAACCTCATCCCACACCAATACGTCAGGACCAACTACACCTCTTCACATCGCAAAGTTGATTAGGTCAAAGGTTTCAGGCTCGATCTCGTATTTTATTGTTTGTATTTTACTGTCGGGTGTTTGGTGTGCTTTGATACCCCGTGCTTGAAGGCGCGTCAATAGAAATGTACTATATACAAGACATTAGATTTCATGAGAATGGATAATGGAAGGACTAAGTGTGGAGTAGTATGATGCAGGCTTGTGAGGTCGTGTCTTATGAATATGGTAGAGATCGCCGACATCGTTTATTAACTTTGACTTCCTCGTCAGCCCAAACGTATCAGAATCTGCAACAAGAATTGACGATCTTTTGCAAAAACGTTCTGTCCATTAGCGTCGCAATGGCACTCACTAAACCCACACCTTCTTAGCATCCTCGAGCCGATTCTCTAATAGTTCGTGCATGCACATCCCTTATACGGACACCGAAGATCTATGGCTTAATATCAGCAATCTTGCACATATCATCTACTCAACCCTTCTCTTCAAGTGGAAATACCTACTCGGATATCCAACACAACCCGAGAATCCCGTTGCTCTGCAATCTTTGCCGCTTGCCCCACAATCTTTGTCCTGATCAGTATTATGGATATTATATGGTAAAGAAGAGACAAGTACTAGTGGCTTCGCAAGACCAGTGTAGGGTTCGTATTCACCATGCGATGAGCAATCTACTTACTGAGTTTCAAGACCTAGGGTCGCGGCTTGCGATAATTGTGTGAAGAGGAGGGTAAGAACAGGTGTGATAGTAGAGGCGAAGCGCATAGTTGCAAATTCGCAAGAATTTGTACTTTATGGAGGGAGACAAGAGCCAGGTAGATGAACATGAGCGATTGCAATGGCGGCTGGGCGATGTATCGAAGTTACGGCTGTCAAATCGAAGTATGCATTCATCTTTATATACTCTAGGTACTACTCACTCCCAAGCAATACAAATCTCACCAAGATACCTTAGCCTCATCCTAAGTCCACCTCAAGAAATCCCCGCACCGTCCTCTAAACCAATCAGCATCCACTATCCCTCGCAAGCGTATCTTGGCTAATGTATCGCAAGTTTCGAAACTCGGAACTCCAAGAAGTGCAGTGAGGTACAAGAGAACAAGATGTTTCGGGGATTGCGAATAAAGCTGGAATAAGGGGTTAGAATGAGGTGGTTTGGGGTTGGGACTTGGGCCCAAGGAAGGCGAAGCGGCTTAGGGCAAAGCCGGATATGTAGATCAATCTAATCGGGGCAGATGGCGCCGTGACTGCGCCGGAGGTTGAGGCGGTGACGTCGGGGGAGTAGGGTAGGCGGTGGTGGGATTTGGGGGGTGAAGGGAGTCATTTGGTGATGCTTTTTGGGGGATGTTTATTGAGGGTCTCTGAGGTGTTGGATATCTCGGGTCACAAAGCCGGGCTGTTTTCTTGTGGTCGATAGACTCTTCCAAAACAACTACCTAAAATTTCTCATGGCTGTGGGCTCTGGATCGAAGGACGACTGCAACGAAGTCCCCCCCTGCGACACTATTTTTTGAGTGATGGTCTAGTGGAAGCTCAACGCTCGAAACCACTCTCATCAAAGCAAGCCTAGTCCTTCTCTTGCCCTGGACTCGGATCTCAAGACGAGCTTAGAGGACATATTGAGTTTCTCAACACTTTAAGTGAAGCAAAACGCAACATTAGCAAATGCTGCAGCCTCATCGAGATATCCTCTTCAAATTCGGGTTTCTGCACCCAAGGCACCTCCTCTAGCGTCGCGCTAGGCCACTTGCGGTTCAAACGACCAAAAAGCGTGCTCATCGTTTAGTTAAGTGGTGAAGAGACCTAGTAAGTATCCTTCCTCGTGTACTTATTAATCAACTTTCATGCAAGGCGCGAAAGATATGGAGGTTGTGCACCTAACAGCACTTGCTTCATCCAGCAAATATCTCTTCAACTCTTCCATGTATGGGCCGTGAAGCTCACCAAATCTTCAGTTTCCTGGGCACACCAGTTCGAATCGGGACTTGCATCCTTCCTCCCTCCCAATATGTCTTCGACACTCATGTTTCTAATAAACAATGGTCACACAATTACTCCATGCTCGTGCAAGATTTGGTCGGCGATATCAATGGCGGACATGGCTCATGTCCAATGTTGAAGAGCTCGGCCGATTGAGACCTTTATCAATCAAGGCTCTGACGATGGCTTACTCCCGAGGATTATTAGCTCTATCTCTTGTCCTCAATTTCCTAGCCACCTTCTTCACATGCAGCTAGCAATGCGCTCTAAGCTTCATACGACGTCCTATCGACCCCCGTGCTTAGCTTCCAAAAGGCACAAGACACTCCAACGAAGATGATCAAAATTTTCCCCAAAGCAATGTACGAGCATCTCGGGATATAGATTACTTCGTTCATAGCTAGCCTTGGATTTGATCTCGGAAGTGCTTGGGTGAGTAATTTAGGACTAATGTTGTCAGGAGAAGGGTGTGGGGAATATGGCTGTGCTTGCGCTTGTTGTGGCCACACGGGATTTAGCTGCGCCTTGTTTGGGTTTTTGGTCGGGGGAAGCAGTATTGAGAATTGGAGTTTTATGGAGTTTTAGGGTTAAGAGCGCAGTTAATTTGAGCAAGTTGGAGGAGGACCAGGCACAGTAAAGGAAAGAGTTTAAAGAGGAATAATTGGTAGGGTTTTTAGCGATGAAATTGCATCTAGCGTAAAGCATCTGACTATGGATCAGGAAAAAAAGCAAACATGACTGTCAAGAGAAATGGAAGCTACAAAAACCCAAAGGGTGCATGCATAAACTCAGCAGAAGAACCTAATAATCAAGTTTCCTGCTTTTTCCTTGGCGTCTAAGCGTCCGGAGCCACCTTGACTACATTCTCAACTTCACCTCCCTCCTTCTCTTCTTCATCCCCTACTTCATCATCTTCTTCTTCTTCATCTCCTTCATCTTCTTCATCTTCTTCAACATTCCATTCCGTGAGTTTATCGCCCGCCTCAAGCAATATTTCAACAACTTTCTCGTGTCCTTGTTTCTTCGCCAGATCCGCCGCTGTGCAGTTCTCTTGGCCCCACCCAGGCCCGCCAGTGGTGATACCGAGCTCCGCTGCCTTCGTGGTCGGCGTCGGATTCATGAGGTACTTCACAATTTCCTCGTGCCCATAGTGTGCAGCGAAATGAATAGGACGCCAACCGTTTGAGTCTTCAGCATTCAGGCAGACCAGATGCTCTCGCAACTCCTGGACGCATCCCAAATCTCCTTTGAAGCAAGCCATGTGCATAGGCGTTCTTCCGTCGGGAATCCGAGCTTCCAAATTGGCCCCGAGTTCAATGAGCCTGAGAACAGTTTCCCGATTCTTGGAATAGGCGGCTGCGTTATGAAGAGGCGTGTAGCCGTCCTCGGTTTCAAAGTTGACATCAATCCCTGCCTCCGTAACCAAATACTCTATTGTATCTGTTTTCCCGTTGATAGCTGCGGCATGGATTGGCGGTGCCTCTGCCATCTGAGGTGCATTGACATCCACACCCTTCTCCACCATCTTCTTGACGACCTGAGCACTGCCCTTGATAACAGCAAGTAAGAACGGTGTTTTCTTATTCTCTGCCTGGGCGCTCGGATCTGCGCCTCGTTCGAGTAGCTCAAGAATTATGGCCTCGCGTTCTGGCCCTTGTTCGGCATCGCAAGCTAGGGCGAGTGGTGTCAATCCAGTCTCCCACGTTCTGAACCCATCGACTTTGAAGTCGATGACATCCGGGGCTTTCTCGAGAAGTAACTTGACCACATTGACGTCCTTGCCATAAGCTACAGCATTGTGGAGCGGCAAGTAGCCGTATCTGTCGGCCACTTTCAAACAGGATTCAGTGCCCTCCTGCTGCAGCAAGAGCTTTACAGTGTCCAGGCCTGACTGGCTTGCCCTATGCAGAGGTGTTCCAGAATCTCTATCGAAAGCGTCAACTTTCGCACCTTTGCTGATCAGGAGCTTTATCAGCTCGAGATTCCCATGATCGGCGGCGTAGTGTAGGGGTGTCATGCCTGCTTGGAATTGCTCGTTGTCGTTATCTTGGCGACCAGTCAGAAACCCAAGGAGAGACTTAAGTCCACTTGCGTTACCGCATCCACATCCGCTACTAGTACGATCCGCTGGAGTCCGGCTATCGATATTGACATCGGCACCATGTTCGAGTAGGAACGTTGCCGCGCGTAAGTAATTGTTCTTCGCACAATGGTGGAGTACGGTTTTCCCCACGACATCCTTTGCGTTTGGATCAGCTCCAGCATCGAGTAGAAGCTTCAGTACAGCTAAGATATTGTTCGTGCGCTCCTCATCTTCTTCCCAACTTTGGTAAATAACTTGGAATATTGGAGTATCAAAATCAAGTCTTCGGGCATGATTGACATAATGGGGATGCGTTGAGAGCAGAGAGGTTATCTTGGCAATGTCAAGGTCGTACACAGCCGTATGAAGCGGGGTGTCTCCAGTGTCTCCATCTTCCTCAATGGAATCAATTTCGTCTGGAGTTGCGCTTCTTGGAGAGTCTTGCTGTTCTCCTTGATCCATTTTGATGCGTTTGGGTGAAGGACTGCTCGCCATTGATGATATTGCACGGCTTTATATACACCAGTAGGAATTGTGTCGAAGGGCAAGGCAGTCACACTGGTGCGATGCCAGGCCTGAACACAGCGCAATTTATTGAGAATTTGTGGTGTATCATACGGTTTGAAATGCTCGAGAAGATACGGAACCAGGCTCCAGATCTTCTGACATCTTATTTTTGGATACTGCTCGGTACCGCGAATGGGATGTTGTTTTGCAACCCGTCCAACGAAAGGCGGCAAAGCATGCCACATCCTTGGCAGCTGAAGGCTGCCACTCAGCTGGGCGGAGGCTGAGCAGTGGCAGCGAATGAGCTTTGGAACACCACACTTCAGAAACCATTGTCGATTCGAATGTGGTTTCTTTGTCTGTAGACATCAAAACGCTTAACAATAAATCCGCATTGCGGCCAGTGCCCCGGAAGATTCCAGGTTGGTGGAGAATTACCTACTTGCAGACCTTCGCAATGCTCTGAAAATAAGCAGAGGAATAAAATGGACCCTTAGTGTAGTGGAGAATCGCTATTCTTGTAATTAGGCATCCAGATGAAAGCGAGCACAATCGGGATGATCCCAGGAAGATATTTCACGTAAAAACGAAGCCATTCCAGACGGAAGCAGAGCAAAGCGTGGTGGTGCGTGAAGAACTGATGTGCACCCCAAAGCGTTTCTCATATTGCGAAGATGCATGTCTAGGTTATCTCTCCACCCGAAGAGGTGTGGCACAATGTGGCGATTATCTTCCGTCTTGAACTCTGTGTTGATTGTGAAACCGGAAAGGAGTTGGCTATGTGGGACAGGCTGTGCGAAAAGGGGGTTTTGTCTTTGAGGTGCTAGGACCGGCGAAGGACAAGTTGTAAATGTCCACCCTAGCCTGCTGTGAATAGTGTAAGTTGCCATCCGCAAAGGCAACGACCGGTCCTCCAGCGGCATGAGATATTGTGCAGTACCCCGGCATGTCGTTGAGCCCTTCTTGAAGTGGCACCCCGCTATTGATGCCCGTTACGAATGTTTCAGGGCCATGGTCCAATTCCAATTCTCTCCTGCGGAAGCCGCAGTCCTCGCCGCGGAGAGCGTGACGCCATAACTGTCCTCCATGGGCTTCATTCTTTTACAAAGAGAATTAGGCGAATATAAGTAATTCCCTCCTCTTTTGATGCGTAAGGACACAAGTGATATAAGATTTAGAAGAGACCCACATCGTTGAATTGACGGTGAGTGTCAACGATAATTTGCTGAAAGAGTTGTTGAAGTTTGGAGTAGGGCCTCGGTAATTTAAACTGTGGGCACGCAACTAGTATCACATTAAAGAATGCACCTACATCCCAAGATTTCTGAGATTATTCTCCAAGGAGATTTATGGCGTTGGAAGGTTCCCACTAATGCTGCACATGATGCCCTCGGGAAGTGATCCCCCGAAGCCCGTGGCAATTCTCCGCACATCACGCCGCCGACTTCGTTACTAGGGGGTTTCTGCGGCAAGGCATTGGAGGCTAATTGCTTGGGGTACCCGGTTTTCTTACGTCAATTCGCGCCTCGTCCACGCGGCTTGAGCGTCGTCAGTTTAATTAAGCTGCCGAAACACCAGAGACTACTAGATCTAAACCTATGTGAAAACCCTGATAGCTCAGCTAAACTGAAACTAAAATACGCAAGTAGAGAACATATGTGTATCTATTGTAAATCTCTATACTCCGTAATATCCTAGAATCTAAGCATAGAAGAAGAGTACCGTGTTTGTATAGATAGATCTTAGCATAAAATAAAAACAGTTAACCAGGTGGGAAGTCTTAGTCGGCCTAGCTACATAAAGCTAGGAATTTAAGTTAAACCTACGCTAGCACGGCCTAGTTTGCTAATTGTGCAAAAGTATCCAACATCTAACCTGCAACATCTGGCTACGGAAACGCTCTATTAGCCGTTTGCCCAGGATTGGACAGGGGTCGATCTCCAGATTTCTACCCCAGTTTTGTCCCCAGCTTCCTGACTTGGAATAGCGGAGTAACATCGGGTGCTACTATCGGTCATCATGGTCCCATATGAAAGACCTTTTCCCCCTCACTTTTCTCGTCTTATCTCCTGAGATTATATCAAGAACAGAATTCATCAGTTGGTCCATAAGAACTGTTTGCCAGAGGCATTGAGCACCGAACATGAAGATTTTTAAGAAGAACTCGCTGAAAATCAGTGACAACAAGAGGACGCGAGCCGCTGAGCTAACTTTGCGGGAGTCCATCTACCCGCTTTGTCTTGTCACGATTCTCTTCTTCCTCTGGGTAAGCTTAACACACCTTTCACCACCTCCTCACTAATTGTCATCCCAAGGGATTTTCTTACGGTCTCTTGGATACGTTGAACAAGCATTTCCAAGAAACCCTTAACATTACACGCTCCCGCTCTTCTGGCCTTCAAGCAGCTTACTTCGGAGCCTACCCACTTGCTTCACTTGGTCATGCCAACTGGATCTTAAGACATTATGGTTATAAACCAGTCTTCATCTGGGGTCTTTGCCTTTATGGAATCGGCTCTTTGGTTGCCTGGCCTTGCATTCTTCATAGAAGTTTCGGAGGATTCTGCGCTGCCATATTCATCATCGGAAATGGGCTCGGCTCCTTGGAAACCGCTGCAAATCCATATCTTACCGTGTGCGGACCCCCTCGGTACGCTGAGATTCGTATCAATGTTGCTCAGGCTTTCAATGGAGTTGGAACGGTAGTAGCACCTGTACTCGGATCTTACGTCTTCTTCAAAAACACTGGGGAGGACCTACAGTCCCTGAAGAACGTGCAATGGGTGTATCTGGCTATTGCATGCTTTGTCTTTTTGCTGGCCGTTGTTTTCTATTTCTCACCGATTCCTGAGATAACGGATGCGGACATGGCGTTCCAGGCCGAGGAGACGCACGCTGGTACTGATGTAAAGCCCTTCCGGAAACAGTACCGACTCTTCCACGCCGCGTTCGCCCAGTTTTGCTACACCGGAGCTCAAGTCGCCATAGCTGGAGCGTTCATCAATTACGTTACCGAGACACGGGAAAACACTGATTCCGCTTTGGGCGCCCGGTTCCTTGCTGGAGCACAGGGTGCCTTCGCGCTTGGACGATTCGCCGGATCAGCAATCATGAAATTCGTCAGACCGCGCTACGTCTTCCTCTGCTACATGACATTGTGCATTGTTTTCATTGCACCAAGCATCACCCAACGCGGGAATACAGGCATGTCTATGTTATACATCACCCTCTTCTTCGAATCGATCATTTTCCCCACGATTGTCGCGCTGGGCATGAGAGGGCTGGGGAAGTATTCGAAGAAAGGATCGGGGTACATCGTTGGTGGAGTCTCAGGAGGGGCAGTTGTACCTCCACTCCTTTTTGCTGCATCCGATGCTCAAAACTCAACGGCGAAAGCGATGTCAGTCCCGCTTGCATTCTTTGTCGCCGCCTGGACGTACGCTCTTTGCGTGAATTTTGTTCCAGCTTATCGCGATGTGGCCGATAAATTTACCACAACCAAAATTGGCGTTGAGAATGCTCAGGCGAACGATGAGGAATCTCAGGTGCGAGATGGAGTGATGGGTGAAGAGATAGGCAAGGTTGAGAGTCCAATGCAGACTGAACACGTCGACCCGGAGAAGAAGATGTAAGCCGATAGTTTGGAATCTGGAATGCGATTTGCGAATAGCCCAACCCCCATACCAGTTTGACTTTGTGGCACTCCTCATATTAACAACTGTGAGCAGGCCAGATTCCAGGCTACTGTTAACAGCTACTCACACTTGTATCCGAAATACCATGCCAATCCAAAAGGTTGTTTCATGGCTCCTATGATCCTTTTGTCAACATTTCTTGTGTCTCCAGAAGGTGCATACGCGTCACCCCTGGTCGCCCAGCGCCAAGGTGGTACCTTGTTTCCGAACCCGAGGTTTGGACGACTCCACAAAGCTTCATCAAACACTCTTCTTCATTGCTTCACACCTCAATGTCGCTCTTTCATGTTCATAGTATTTCGACTCCAACGTGTTCACCTAGAGGGTACATCCCAACCTTTCCGGCAATCCTCATGACTCACCACACTGCTCATGCTCGTGAAGTCGACAATGTCTCCGTTGACTACATCTTAGCAGGTGCACAATGCTCCACCACGGCGCTTCACCCAGAAATGGACGTTGTCCCGCCCATTCAAGCTACTCAAATTTAGTGCTTGTGAGGAGAGGGTCGTCCAAGCTTGAAATCCGTCCTCACATTGAAGCGTGATTATCTTGCTAAAAGCTTTCTCTAACCAATTATCGCTCATAAGTGAAGATGAATTGGTTCTTTATATCTAATTCAACTTGAGACCGAGGTAACGCCACAAACCATTCGAGGGTTTCACCTTAAGCAAGCATATCCCTCGGTCCATGCTGATGTTGGGGTATTTTCACCCGTGGGGCAATTTAGCGTGCACGTCGTCCCCGGATTGTGGAGTACGGGGCGGGGGTGGGGCAATATAATTTCTCCAATTAGCGGGCAATATCAACTTCGAAATGGGATTCTGTGCTAACTGGGTTTGATTTAGGGTATGAATTGGATGCGGCATTTCATTCTTGGCTAAATGCCGACGAATCTCTTCGTGCAGCATTTAAAGATGCGGAATTTCTTAAAGGGTTGACATCAGACGTGTGGACAGGTTTCGTTCTTGAGATTTCGGGCACTCTGTTCAACGGCTTTCCAATTTTGAGAACTGAAAGACTTCGCTAGGAGGAATATCTTTCAGGATGGGTCTCGGTATCCTTGACGATACTCATCTCCAGCATGTCCCTGGCACTGCTCCATTGACAGATGTCCTGGATGCACAGCGGCATCGCTATCACGGTGAGCCTTGCTCTTCGCTCAAACGTGTTTCTTCCCAGACTGATACAAGTTAGGCCGCGATACATCTGCCCTAAAACACGGCACCGGTCGTAACAAAGATATTGTTCTTGTTCCTCAGCCATCCGAATCTCCACGTGACCCTCTCAACTGGCCCCAATGGAAGAAAGAGCTTCTCTTGGTAATAATCAGTATCGACACTGCAGTCGTTGGAGCCTGGGGTCCTATGATCTCGCCCGGCTTCGCAGAGATGGCTGTGCAATTCAACATGTCATACAATGAGCTGAATAGAGGTCTGGGATGGGCTATCTTTGCAATTGGTATATCCTGCTTCATTACGAATGCTCTTTCAGTCAAATACGGACGCCGACCCGTCATGATTATGGGAAACCTGTTTCTTTTCATCTCCAGTGTATGGGCCTACCACGCAAACACTTACGAATCGCTACTTGCAAGCCGAGTATTTGGAGCGATTGGTATGAGCCCGTTCGAAGTCTTGACGACAGCGATTATTGGAGACATATATTATGTTCATGAACGCGGGCTTCGCCTCGCGCTCTGGGGCCTGTGTCTCTCAGTCGGCGTTGGCGGGGGCTCTTGTATATCTGGATACATCATTCAGGTATATTCTGAACTCTTTCGCTTCTTTGCCCTGCTAATATTTTCTAGAACCTTGGCTGGAACTGGACCTATGGCATCTGCGCCTGCTTCTACGGCGTTTTCATCATTTTGATCTTCTTTTTCGTACCCGAAACTGTGTACAAGCGCGACCCAGCATACAACCTCGATCTTGGAACGACCGATCATACCGAAGAATTCCTTGACGCGCAAATCGTCGTCGGCGAAGAGCCTAAGGATGCAGTAACCAAGACGGAGAATGTAGTTCGTCACGAACCACTGTATACTGGCGCAGACGAGAAACCATACACGTTCTGGCAAGAGCTGCTTCCAGTTCGAGGCGTCGAGTCCGATGAGAATCTGATTGGTATAATTTTCCGACCCTTCGGCATGCTGCTATTCCCACAAGTTCTTTACGGTTTCATCACCTACGGTCTCTCTACATCCTGGCTCGTGGTCATGATTTCAGTGCTGGCGCAGCTGTTCACCGTTCCTCCCTATAATTTTTCGGTCTCGGCTGTGGGATTGATCAGTATCGCACCGCTCATTGCATCATTCCTCGGGTTCATGGCCGGACCTTTGAACGATTGGACAGTCAAGGCGCTTGCGCGTCGGAACAATGGAATCTATGAACCTGAGTTCCGGCTGGCATTGAATGTGCTGACGTTGGTGCTGGGCATCGCGGGATTCTTCGGATTCGGTGCGTGCTTGGAGAATAAGACGTCGTGGCCAGGTCCCGTGTTCCTGTACGGCGTCATCTACTTCGCCATGTCGTTCTTAAATATTGGGTAAGTCTCCGTGCCAAATGTCTGCCTCACTCCTTTTCTAATATTCTTGGTAGCATCTACGGCTACATCACCGAGTGCCACCGCTCCAAAGCTCCAGAGGCTTTCGCATCACTCAACTTGCGAAACATCTACTCTTTTGGGATGAACTACTTCATCAGTGCTTGGATAACGAACCAGGGGCCTTTGCAAGTCTTCTCGATCATCGGCGGCCTGCATATTTTCATTTGTTTGTTGACGATTCCGATGTGGATATTCGGGAAGAGATGCAGGAGTATGACTGCGAGAGTTACGTTCTTCAGGAAGATGCAGGGATTGTGATATCGACCTCGGATGTATCAATGGTCACATGTGACAAAAAACGAGTTGTGATGAGATGAAAGTAGACTCAATTAGGATGAGGATCAAGATTGAACGTAAATGAAGTGTATACCTCGCACCTACATTTCCAGATGGCCGCTTGATATGTTGAAATGTGGAGAGGAAGGCCATGAGGATCAGATCGTGAGTTTCGAAAGTGGCAGGCTGTGAAACGGTGACTGACCGAAGAAGGCTGAGCAGCACTCGACTCTTGCCAAGTGAAAGGAAGGAAGGACCTCAGCCGCCGCCAGGAGTACGAGGCAGGCGGACAGAAAAGGGGAGGTGGAGAGGCGATCTTGGAGATATTACGTATCGTGAGTGGTTCACTTAGAAAGACGCACCACGACAGTTCCCCGCATTGAGCGAGCCGAACACGTGCGCGGCCTGCTTGAACTCTTTCAAGGGCAAGGATCCGGCGCTGTCACACTTCAGGGCTGACCGGCCTGAACGCCTGAGAGAAATGCCACCTGAGCTGTGCCTTTCACTCTCGCACAGCCACGCCCCATGCTATGTCGCCCTCTGGCCTCCCGTCGCATCGCGCAGCGCTGAAGATTGTAGTTGAAGCATGCAGCCATCATGGATAGGAAGTGGCTCCTCTTCCCATGGTTCGTCGTCCTGTCGTACTCACTTTCGCCTCCCCCCGCCGGCGGCCGCGGCCAACGGTCGCCAAAGTCTCACTATATGCAGCACCAGGCTAACCGGCCCAAGCGGCCTCGTCGTAGGAACTTGCTACCTCTCCACTACCTTCGACACATCTTTCGCCTTTGACCGCCCGCTGCACACCATCGGGATCGTGCTGCTGCTGTCGGGCCTCGCCATTGTCGCCCATGGCACACTGACGGTGCGAAACCGCATTGCTCACCGCAAGACGTCCGACGCAATCCCACTTAGCAATGGCTACGGCAACGGCAACGGCAACGGCAACAGCCGGCACATGTCGCGAGAGGCCTCGCCGTTTGGGGAGCGCGGGCTGGCCAGGAGCCTGCTGGACGCAAGGTCACGGGCGGCGCTGGTCATGTTGCTGCTATTCACCATCTGCGTGCGGGTGGCCATATACCAGCGCGTCATGAAGGACGTCGAATGCGCGGGGCCGACCGCCCTAGTAAGACACTGTGTCTATCCAAACAATGCGACGACACGCTGATCCTAGCAGGCGTTCCTTCCTCTTGTTCTCGCTGTGTACCACGCCGGTCGCGACTTCCACCTGCAGACACCGGTGCGCCCAACTTGGAAGGCTGAGTTGACACCGAAGAGGGTGCTCGAACGCGCCTTCCAGTTCATATTCTGCGGGGCAACACGCTATGTGCTCCCCTCGCTGCTGCTCTCGCTGAGCAGCTTCCTCGCCGCATTGAGAGCCACTGCATTGCGGTCCACATATATCTGTCCGCTCGCCAACGGCACGGCCTCCATCATCCCGAAGCTCCAATTCCTCGGCTTCATTATTGACTGTGCCGCCGTCCTGGCGCTGTACTCTCTCATCGATGACCGCGTCGCCCTGATCGACGACAAGCTCACCGGGTTCAAGGACAGCACCAGGAACAATGTACTGGTTGGCTTGACTTTTGTTGTGGGTCATGCCCATACAGTGCGTTGTTCTTCTGTGAATCTGGCTAACATTTGGAAGGCCTCGGCTCTCATGCTAGCCCTGACCGGGATTATAGTGTACACTGCATTTCCGGAACAGCGCCAGTGGATTCTGGCAGCCCCCACTGAATATGTGCGCAGTTTGATTAGCTTGAGTCTTACGATACCCTGTACCATATTATGTTTCCTTTTCACTGTAAGCAAGCCTATCTATCTCCATTGCTCGGCTTGAACACTGATCAATCTCGACAGGTACGAATGTTTGGCGTCATGAGTACTGTTCTCATCGTTGGATTCTCTATTGCATACACCGAAGTCTTGCGTGCTCTTCGGACTGGCGTTTCTTATACCTTTCCCCCAAAGCCTACCACAGAACTCACTTTTTACCTCGTTCTCCTTTCCATTGCCCTCATGCTGTATCTTGTTGCCGAAACGAGCACGGAAGGACGCATGATGCGACCCAAGATCTCCCTCCGGCTCGGGCGATATCAGGCGGTTCTACTTGTCTTCATTGTCTTCACCTTCTCCCTCGGTGGGTTCGGCTATCGGTCTCATTGGCGCCAAAAACCTATACCTGGCCACCCGATTACTACATTAATCAAGTCTGCGAATGCCGAGCATGAGCGATGGGCGAATCAAGCATCGCAAAGCAAGACCCTTGCTGAAGCTGTCAAGCATTACCAGGAGCGATATCTCAAAGATCCACCACCTAATTTTGACAGGTGGTACGAATTTGCTTCGAGTCGCAATTCCATCATTATGGATGACTTTGACAATATCGAAGAAGACCTAGCGCCATTTTGGTCTTTGAGTCCCGTCGAATTGCGCCAGCGAACCGCCGAGATTCTTGCTGATAACCAGGGCCTCGGCGGAATAAGCATCCGGAGTGGCAAAGCTGAGGTGTTTGCAAACGTCCCAGGGACACATAGATGGATGGTAGACGGAGCCCTGCGCATGATTGAAAAATTTGTGGAATTCCTCCCTGATATGGACTTGGCAATGAACTTAAATGACGAATGTCGAGTCGCTGTGCCTTACATTAAACTGGAAAAGGCACATGAAGAGCGCTTTGTCTTCCCGGTTCATAAATCTGCAGAAGGGACCCTGAATTTTAGCGCAGATCGTGCAGAGACCTGGCTGAATATATCCGAGGTTCACCAAGTGGGATCACCTTTTAGAGGCACAGGCTTCAATCCTACTTTCCAATCTCATGGGTCTACTGCCTGTCCCCCAAGTACCCGCGCACGAATAGAACGTCACTGGGATACGCGCACTCTCTGCACGTCTTGTGCAGCCCCACACTCCATGGGCGCTTTCATCTCAAACTGGTCTATTTCCTCGGAACCCTGCCACCAGCCTGATCTCTCAAACCTCCATGGCTTGCATCTCAGCCCTTCTGCCCTCATTGGCACTCACGACCTCGTCCCCATCTTCAGCCAAAGCCGAGCTCCCGGCTATGTCGACATTCGATATCCCTCTCCCTGGAACTACATGGACAAAGCTATCTACGCTTTCAATGATCAATTCCCAGATCCCATGTTCACAAATAAAGAGAACACGCTCTTTTGGCGTGGCGCAACCTCTGAGGGCTTCAGTGCTGGGAATGGAGCTTGGAAAGGGATGCTAAGACAACGACTTGTGCATCTTATCAACAACTCTACAGATCCCCAAGTTGTTCTCCTTCCTGGGAAGAAGGAGCGTCTCGAGTATGCACTGGAAGAGCCCGAGACAATCAAGAGGATGCTGGCTACGAAAATGGATGTCCGCTTTGTCAATAAAATCGTACGATGTGGCGACCCCGATTGCTTAGAGCAGGAGAAGGAATTCGGCTTCGGAAACAATATCGACTTCCAACAGCACTGGCGTTACAAGTACCTCTTCGACGCCGACGGCGCAGGTTTCTCGGGTCGTTTCATACCCTTCCTTCAATCTAACTCCGTCGTCTTTAAAACGGCACTCTTCCGCGAATGGTACGAAGGCCGTCTCAAGGCGTGGAAACACTTCGTCCCAGTCGACCTCCGTCTCCACGATTTATGGTCCAGCGTTGCGTATTTCGGCGGATGGGGCTTGAAAGATGGAGGCTGGAGGACTATGGAGGGGAGAGAGAAGGAGGCCGAGAAAATTGCGAGGGAGAGTAAGGTGTGGACGGAGAAGGTGCTTAGGAAGGAGGATATGGAGATATATTTCTTCAGGCTGTTGCTAGAATGGGGGCGGTTAACGGATGAGAAGAGGGCTGATGTGGGATTTCGTCTTGGGAAGGGTGAGGGGATTAGGAGGGAAAGTGGAGGTGGGGGCCTGAAGGGTGTGAGAGGGTAAAGGTTGTATAGCGTGGTGTGTGAGGATCTCTTGTCCTGTATATGAATGACGGTGGAATATATATGCATTACTTTCAACCATGGGATTCGTGTTGCTGGAGCATATATGCAGGGTGCAGTTGTGTGAAGTGCTAATGTGTGTGTGTGCTTCTAGACATTAGCGGAGTCTATAGCACCGAGGACAAAAGCTGGGGCTCCTTGAAACGTAGGAGGTATGATTCAGGACAGAAATTTATATCCTGTTAACGTTGGCCCAGGTTCTAGTCCGGGTTTTTACAAATAGATTCCACGCTTTTCTAATGGAAGAGCGGAAGGTAAGTGTCGCTCTGCACTTACTCCGGAGGGTCTCTATCCACCCTTCCCCTTTCTCTCTGCTCTTCTTCCTGGCTTTGGTAGTCTTCTATTCGTATTGATCTACTTCTAAGTCTGACTCTTTCGCCGAGCTGATGGGTCTCTCTTCTTCTACTTCTTTTGTGCTTGACGCTTTTCGCCTTTTACCTTTTCCTTCTCCTCCTTTCCAGCGGCAATCGTAGAGCCCGGGGTTCGGGAGTCGTTGTTCTCCTCTTCCTTACGAGAGTCTCTACCCTGACTCAACGTGTTATTAGCAAAAGTAATCTCACTCTTGACCAACCTCTCTATCGCCCCATCTTTAGCCGCTTCTGCCCTTACATCGCCACCTCCCCTTTCATAATACCATCTTCAGTCACATCGCAGATACACAGCTGGTTCGGATACGTCACACCTTCAGACTCCCCGGGCTGCGTCACCCTCTACTTGAGAAACGCTAGGCGATGCGACTGGTTGACGTCTATCATGACGGGCGAGAACTCTTGTAAGAAAGTCGATTGATGGCGGCCCAAGGAGAGCAGATGAAGAGTTTGGAGACGCTGGAATTCGGCATGGGGTTCAGAAGCGGAGGAATTGAGACAGGAGACGGTGCCGAATTCTTGTATTCGAATGGCATTAGCCTCTCTGCGGATCGAAATTTCCGTAACGCCAACTTCAAGGCCTTCCAGCAGCAAATTCATATGTTCGAAGAACTTGGGTGGGCTGGTGACTGAGAAGAGCCAGTGGCCGTGATTTAGGTGGAGAATTGGGGTCTCGGGCCATGTTGCAGAATCGGAGAATTGTGGAATGGGAGTGTTTTGGGACTGGAGGCGAGGAAGTGAGTCAAATTGTGGGTTATTTTGGTGGGTCGATGATGCTAGGAAGTTGGGAGGGTTTGGACGTTGTTTGGGGCCAGCGCATGATAGGATTAGGTAAGTAGGTTGTATATATCATGGCAGGATGAAGGGGAAATGTATTTGGAATGAGGACGTTTGCTGTGCCGTTGATTTATAGACTTGCATGTTGTTGACTTTATTCTGCAAAATCCGTCATCTCTCGCAAGGGAATTTAAAGTTTATGAGTCCATGTCATGATGGCTCGAAAGGTGCTACCGAGACCGAGCTTACGAACCCCGAAATATCACTAGTATCAAACGGCATCATCCACGCTTTCCTCTTCCACTATTAATACCTGCGTTCTTTTTCCCCTCTCCGCGCACCACCTGTTCCAAATCCCAAAAGCCTCACCCGTGGCTCCATTGATCACTCCCTCCTCATCTTCACCTCACTCTCTCACCCTCCCAAATATGATGCGAAATCGCGTCCCTCAGATACTTCCTCAGTAGACTATAGTCTTCTTGGCATTTTGCACTGGTGTATGAGGCATTCCCAGAGATTTACATGTATACAATCAACGTAAGCAGATGTATTGTCCCCAATTGCTAAAAAATCCCTAGCCATGTATCAGTGGAACCCCGGCTGGGTTTCTGTTGTCTTCCAATACTGTCGTACATCTTGATATTGTGCACCCCAAATAGCGGCGCAAAGTTGTCGCACATTGCGAGTCGGTACTCGGGCGTTCGTTCGCATATCCTAAAGGCAGAGGGTCATATTCCTTACTGAGCTATTTAGAACGAATCAAGCGCATGCGGGAACGAGCTGGCTGTAGTGGGGCACCTGAAAAGATAATTCTCGAGAAAAGAGCACAAAAGAATGCGTCAGTAGAAGTGCGCTCAGCGATCAATTCATATTCCACAAGCTTCTAGAGGTCATTTTTCAAGGGATGCAGTACCTTTTTAGTCATGCTGGGTGATGCAGTGACATTAGTAATTCTGTCTTCTCAAATCGCTGTTGAGGGTGGTAGGAAAGTTGTGAGGGTTTGTCTGATCCCTGATGACACGGGGATGCAACTCTCCGAAGAATCTATCAAGTAATCTGAAGTATACCGCCGCGTCTCTTATTCTATATAACAAATCACGCCATTACACTCTATCCAGTAAGAGCAAAAGGTAATTAGCTAAATAGGGCTAGGGGAAGGACTAGCTTCGGTGTTCTTCTGGTCTTTATTAGGGAAATTTGGCTCTCCAACTATATCCTCATAGAATAGGTTTAAGAGGTGTATATTAGATATGGGATAATCGAACCATTTAATGAGAGACTGAAGGATTTGGAATATTGCAACCCAGCGTTCGGCTCTGCACTTATTCCAGTACATACGGCTAAAGTAGAACCGCAGGGAAGTCGGTGGGTGCTCTGTTCTCATCAGCATGGTAGGGAAAGACAGTGGCAAGGTTGAGGAGGCAGAGCAGAAGGCCCGCGATGATCCTTAGTAGTCCACGCGTATCAAGGGCACGCCATAGCTTTCAAATGATTCTCCCAGGATGTGTTGCGCATCCGTACGCTGTGAAGTTGTACATATACAGTTTTTCCTAGTCTAATGCTGTGGCGAAGGCAGAATCGAGACGGGCTACTCATTTGGATTACCAGGATTGTGAAGAGCCCGCGACTGGTGGCACCGACTCCGGCGAAGTTAGCGCCAACTAGTTGGTGTGAATGGGTAAAATAATAATACCTCTTGACTTTAAAACCATTCCACATTGAGCAATGACCACAAGTGCAACGGAGAACACTTCACTACTTGTCTGCTAAGACATGGAAATTGTGAAAGTGGCTTTAAACCCCAGTTTGAAAGCGTCATCTTAAACACCCGTTGGGCTCTGATCAACCAGTTGGTGAATAGGCCCGCTAGGTCAGCCGGTCGACGGTCCTCTTTATGATCGAACAATCTGTCTATGCTCCGTGCATTCTATGGTATCGATCTCAGATACGAACATTTTTATAGCCTTCTTAGTGTTATTGCTGAAAAGTTTCCGCCGTCGCATACGCTTTGGGCCATAATATTGGAAGTAAAACCCATCCTGCACCTTACCAACGTGGCTGTAATTGCCGCCGCCAAATCTATCAATGAAAAGATGTCATCAGGAGAAAATGGCGATGTCTGCCGTGCTCAACATCGAGGGACTTAGCAAGAAGAGGGGTCTGCGCATTCGCAAATCAAGGTCACGCTTAAGGAGTAAAAGGTGGTGGTAGGAATCGCGGCTGGACAGGAAGGTAGTCGTCGTCGAAGGCTTGTTCGAGGAGGATGTCGAGTAAGTTTGGGGGTCTTGTTGTCTGTTAGAAGATACCAAAGAGCTAAGAATGGCGCTCTGGATGCGTGAGGAGGGATGTCACAGTGCTGAGATTGAACTTCAAGCCAGGATCTTCTCACAGCCTCGTGGTTGGCCTAGCTTAGCCTGATCGAAGAGAAATAAATGAAGGAAAACAGAACAAGGACTCACGGGGATATTGCTGTTACTCTTATATTTTGCAGGTCTCTTCATTTGCCTTCATCTCTTCTTCTTGTTCTCCTCAACATCTTTAGTTTTCTTCTTCATCTTCTCCTTCTTCTCTTTGTCATCCAAGTCCCCATCTGAATTCGCAGCACGACCTATCTCATCCTCTTCGCCTTCGTATGGCCAAAGAAGGTATGAGCTAGTACCGAGGACAAAAATGCCAAGAAATGAACTAAAACTGCTCTTCACAAGTGCGCGCAATGAGATTCCGGCTAACCATCTGAACACTGGTGTAACAATTTCCTTCCTCTCGGCCTCGAGATCTGGGTTGACAGAATACAGAATCCCGAGAAGCGCGAAGAGAATCATGGCCAAGATCAGGACTGTTAGCACTTGGATAACTGCGAGAAGGATGGAGATGTTTTTTGTGGTTCGCAGGACTTGGAAGCCTTGCGCTACGAGAGGTGTTACCTGCTCGAAGGCAGCGTTGATTTCACGGGAATATGGAATACCCATTGTGGAAATACAAAGACTGATGTCTGTCTGACAAGAGAAGGGTAGGGGTGGTAGATCATGGTAGATGCATGACGTGATCAATGATGAAGTATCATATTTGATCATCGACGTCATTCCAGCCTTGAGGAAGCGACTGAGGGGCACCGCTTGGGACTTCCTTACCTCACCGAGCTTGAGCACCCCAACCACATTGCCCAACTTTCTTCAACCTCCAATGTAGGAATCCCCTCCTCCAATATTCTCATTCTCACCCTGTCAATAGGCTCTAGACAATAGAGCTAAGCTATCTTCATCACCACCCAAGCCGACTCCCATCAGTTTAGAGTCATCGGGTTCGCCAGATCGGCAAACACGGGACGCCACTTCATCCCAATGAAAGTAGCCTTAGAATGGGCGCCTGATGTGGTGAAATCACAATTGAAGACGTTTTCTTTAATTCAGCAGGCATGTAAGCTTCCTGGGCGCCTTGGTGCAAACCTGTGCTAGGATCCTCGAAGGCCAAGTCGCATTTCGAGAAGATCTAAATCGACTATATGTTCTACGGGATCTGATGTGCTCCATAGCACGACAAGACACATGTGCAACTACAATTTCCAGGTTCGAATGGAATTCTACCCCTTAGAGAGCACTAACACGTTCTTTGTGTGATGTATCATAAGATTGCATAAGCTGCCTGAAGAGAAAGAGCAGAGTGATATAACATTGCAGCGCCCCAAGATATAGTCGGGCTTCGGAAAACATAAGCCTGAGATTGCACTCGGTACTGAAACACAAAATGTGGTTAGGTGTGCTCAAAGAAGTTTTGGTCAAGAGATCAGATACTTCTCTGAAGGCCGACCTCCCGCGTTACTTAAATTTGAGATGTGGGCTTGGCTACTAAGGATTTTCTGTCGCCGAATCAGAGGGTGTTTTTATCACAGTACTACGCTTGAAGAAGGCGACTAGTTTAGTACCCAACGGGCAATCAACGATCACCGACTTGCCCCTACTCTTCAATTTCACCCAAAGTGCAGAGAGTTTCCATGGTTAAGACCTGTGCCAACGAAATACGATTCTACCTTCCTGAACTCTCCTCTAATTGGTAAGAGCTTCCATTTGCTAATTTGAGTAAATGGCTGGTAAACTTGGGCTTCTAGCTTTGCTTTCCCTATGCCTCGCCAATGGTGACACTTCACGCACCGCTGGGAGAAATCAACACAATAATTCAAGACCTTGTCGCATTCTTCCTGGGGCCAATGACTGGGCTTGGTCATAGGACAGGCAAAGTCTGAATAGTAGCATGTCAGGTCGCCTAAGTCCCGGTAGGCTCTGTTTGCCATGATCTGGCATACAACGAGACGGCATGTGAGATACTGCAGCAGATGTAGTCCTTTCCCCAAGCACAGTGTCTCTCTAATTCCTTCGAATCTAATCCAGAATTTACTGATTAAGGATCAGTTTCGATGACTCTTCTGCGTTTATGGCTGCTTTTATGGCTGCTTACTATTAGAATGCGAGCTGTGGCCCATTCACTTCTCACTCGAGTCCATGTTTACTAGGAAACTACGTTAGCTATGCGACCGACGTTACCTCGGCAGCGGACACGGCAGCTAGGCTTCGTTCTGCGCAGGAGAAGAATCCGCGCCTTGTGATTAAGAACATTGGGCATGAGTGCTGACTAACTACACTCAACCTCTAAAATAAACTACTGACGAATAAATAGTTACTTAGGAAAGTCGACAGGGAAAGGAGCCCTGAAATCATGGACTCATAACCTTAAGCACATCAAGCTCTTCAACTATTCTAGTTCTGCGTACTCTGGCCCAGCGATTAGAATGGGTGTTGGAGTTCAAGCTTTTGAGGCCTATGAGGCTGCAGGAACAGTAGGTCTCCAGGTTCTAGGCGGAGAGTGCGTGACTTTTGAACTTGCGGGCGGGTATATCTAAGGTGGAGGACATTCGTAAGACTTCCGCTCTCCGTCTCATTACCTACTCATGAATATATTTTAGAATGTTGAGCTCAGTGCATGGCATGGGCGTATACCAAACCCTCGAATGGGAAGTCGTGACCGCAAGCTGGGCTTTGATAACCACGTCTCCCACAGAGAATGCAGGCCTATATTGGGTGCTAAGCGACGACGGAGGTGTGCCATATGGAGTCACACTCTCCCTAACCGCGAAAGCGCATCCAGATGGAGCTGCCAGCGGCGCCAGCATGGCATTTTCTTCTACTAGCATACCGATCGACACATTCTGGAATGCCCTCACTTCCGCTAGACGATCATTCCGTAGATTGTGGATGCCGAAGCACATATGCAATGGGCTGTTTTCGGACTCGTGTTCTTGCGGGGCGAATTGACGCCTCCTGGTGGAACGGAACGCGATGTTCGAGACCTCCTTCACCTTTCACGGAATATCTTGATACGGGGAGTATGTCATATCAGTTGAACGTAACCTCACTCCCGAGCTTCCTGCCTCATGCCGGCCGCTACACTGGACCTCTTCTGTATGGGCCTGTTCCGTCAGCTCAGATTTAAGGCGGTGTAATGGTGAATCGCACGAGCATCGCTCAGCACAATGGAGAAACTATAAACTTACTCTGCAATATCTGCACAACCACCCAATTCTACTTCACTGCTTATGCATTCAACGTCTCTCGTCCTCCCTCGTCGTCCTTCCCCAAATGCTCTGCTCCCAGCCTAGCGTGACACTTTAGTTTATGATGTAATCCCCCAATTCTGGAACTACACGAGCCCGGTCTCAGACATGACAGCCCAGGGAATGCTTCTTATTGGTGAGGTCATGCCGCCCTTGTAGGCCTTTGGGGGCTGGGATTACATGAGGGAAACGGATTCCAGAATCCTAAATGGGGGGAGAAGCTTTATGGAGAAAATTATGAGAAGCTAGGTGAGATCAAGAAGAAGTGAGACCCGAAGGACTTGTTCTATGCAGCAACCACGATCGGGAGCGATGCGTGGGCCGCGTGGCAGACAGTGGAAGACAGTACCGAGTTTGAAAAAGAACTTAAAGCATCTAATGGTAAAATGTAAGCAAGGAAATTGCGCGCTAATCTATTTTGTCCTGTGAAAAAGAAACCATTTTATTTCCGAGAAAATTACTAACCTATCTGACATACACTGACCCGTTATTCTATATTGCCCCTAGGCACCGCAACCGACCGGCCGTACCTTAATTGCGTGACTGTTGAGGCACAATTAAATGCCCTCCTTCCTTCCGGCTTCCCCAAGACAATTGAGGGTCGCGCAATTAAAGCTACCATCTTCACACGATTACCTCCAAAGCGCATTTGGCGAATGGAAACTAGTGCGTAATGTTAGGATCGAGAAATCTTTAAGGGCGATATATCTTTAAGGCTCTGTATTATACAGCATTCATCATCTTGGTACTTATTCCGTTAACTTCCTCCTCTCGTATTACATCCCTCGCCGTTTCCGTGAGAACCCTAAATGGATGCGTAAATCTCCAGCCCTTGTAGTTCTGATGTGGTCATGGTTATGTTACGTCGGCCAAACAAAAATCAAAATGGCAACCTTCCTGGAGCCCAGATCTGAAAGCGATCTTTTTTTCGTCGTTGAACATTTACCCAAGTCCATCTACGCCGACATCTTAGTTGATGATATCATAAGACCAAACGATTGGAGGAATCTAGTACCCGAAATCCTCCAGCTACCGTTGTCTATTGCCGCATTACCCTAGTGCCCTGGTAAATAAATTTTAATCATTGTAACGTGGACAACGCTAAGGTCCACTTCATTGGTTTGGTCTAAGCTTAACTCTCAACAGTATTAGGGCGTTTAAAGACAACGTCTTCGAAGACCAGCAACATTCGTACGTACCCCTTATGCAGGCTCCGTTCAAACTCGACATTCAGCTTTGGATCCAAGAAGGTATCTCGGAAGCTCTCTACGGATTTATTGTGGCGTTCGCCAATGGGATGCAAGATGCAGACTATAGAAAGGTCTAGCTCAAGATGCGCCTCATGATATTTATCCTGATAGAGGATCACTGGGTTTTGCTATGGAGGCATAAGAGGTCGTGGATAGCGTGTTAACATTCATTAATGAGACTGGGAGTGTCGAGAACGCTAAGAGAGTGCACGATCTCAAGATAGCTGAGATACGAGGGAGGGATGCAGATTCCTGGACACTTAGAACCCGTTTCTCGAAAGCAGTATATGACTAATTGAATTCTGATAATGGAGATTTTGTCAAAATGACCAACAAGGAATTTCGAAGATTGCTTGAGAACGTTTTCTTTATCCTGATCCTTATCCTGATCACATAAAATTGGGGTTCAACCCCGGCCAAACGTTGTGTACAGCTGTGAAACCTCTTCGAAGTCAATTGACCTCAACCTCCCCCACCTCCACCAGCGTCTCCTCCACCAGCTCCTCCATCCCCTCCATACGTATGATGACCTCCACCACCATGATGACCTCCCCCTGCATCCCCAGCTACATATCCAGTGCCTGCATAATTCGCGGCTGATGTTTCGTTACCACGCGAGGGTTTACTATTGAAACAGCCCATATCTTGCAATTTGTTCCTCGCAGTCAATGGTAAGAGAGTTGAAAAGTTTGTTGATAGAGGCTGGAATGGAACCCGTGAAAGGCCTCAAAAAGCTTGTTCATGTTAGCGCTAGGCTTATTTTCCACTAGCTGCTTTACCTCTCGCCAATTGCTTTGGCTTACTGTGAGTCCTTGTCCGTTTCTGCACCTAGATTTGTCGATCGTTGGGTTGCCGTATGAGTCCGGTGCCGCCAACCTGGCGGGAAGGAAGTCGAGAATTTATAGCGCCGTCAGGGTTTGGGATCAGGTTCTGGGGTTCTAGAATTGGGGCTGAGGGGCGTTTGCTGGTGGTACGAGAGAGAAGGTCGTGTGACGTACTAGTGGAGGTGAGTGAGTGAGCAGAGCATCTTGGGAATCTACCTTGAAATCTCTCGTTGTCAAGTGAGGTTGGCAGTTGTAGATCTAATTACAGCAGCACCTGCAGTATACGTCGAATGTGGCAGGGTGTGCTGGGAAGAAGGAAGGATAGCCTGAGCACACATCACACATTTGATCTCGAAACAAGTTGGGAGTTGGTTAGCGATTGCTAGTTCGCCAAAAGGTCCAATTGAATGGTACAAAGAAATCTACATAGATCGAAAGAAAGTATTACATCACGTGATCCACCTTGATAGCGCTAAACCAATCCATGGGCAAAGACAGAGTCGTAAACGGATACGAGACGCTTTGAAGGATTATGTTCACTTTCCGTGGTGAGGGATGTTGAGCGGTCTGACACACTTCGGTGAGGCTGTGTCTGCGCCTACCCTGTCAACTTCCCCAAATTCAGATTCTGCCTTGAGGATGCCTTGTGAAAGCGTCGATTCGACGTGCTTTCAATATGATATAGTAGAAGCATGAGTTGGTATCGAATCGGTAGAGCAGTTAACTGCAAAGCCCGTTACGGTTAATCTGGCTTGATCAGTTAGCGAGCATTAGGGGTGAGTTGAGAGAATGCCTCACCATTTGATGAACCTAAACTATATTAGTGAGTCACTTCTAGTAGCCGGACAACGCGGAAAGGCAGTGTTCGAGCGATCTGGTACAGCTTAGAACGCTCCAGCCAATCCGTCGCATTTTGCAGGTACGCAATGGCAGCATCACGAAAGCTCATTCGGTCAGACGATAAGAATATGTGTCACCCTTTCCTGGCTAAAGTGTCCCCATGAGAAACTTCCAAGGGAATTCATTGCTCGACATATCGAAAGTTGGATTGACCTTCCACGGTGCTGGCAGATCGGTACCGTTGGCAATTCCATTCGGTTTAAGGGGTGGCAAGTCTTGAAGCAATGATACTGTCTGTCTCGAGCTGGTTGTTATCTCAAAGGTCGATCCATTCGGGCTTGAACGCCCTGGTACGCTCTTCAGAGCCATCTTCATGATGGCGGTGATTCGTCGAAAACGGTCGAAGACATCCTCTGCCTTGCGCTCCTGGCTATCGAGTGGTCGAGGGAGCTGAGAACATAAGTGCTCTTGGAAGTGTTCAAATGTTTTTCCTAGTTGAAGGTCGGCCGGATCCCATCCTGGGATTTGCGTGGAATGAACGGCGAGTTTTCCGAGTGCAGTGAGGGCGGAGATTAGATTTAGCCAGTCGATGATTGACAAAAACTCATACTGATTAGTTGCCATTTGAACGCTGTTGTCGAGGAATTGCTCGATGGACCGAAGACCCGTGATACGCAAGGACAGTTGAAAACCGGAGGCCCATGATGTGCTGTCCCGGTCCAGAAGCTCTAGGGACATGGCGCTTCTGTATAAGCGAACTCGAGAAGCCATATGCACCCACTGCAAAGTTTCTAGCAATTCAAAGTCAGCAATGTCAACGGTCCGTGGAGGGAGCTTATCTTACTGAAGTCAGCCGCTAGTTGCTGCGATGAAATTCTCATATTATCCCATTTGTCACTGAGGCGCTTCACCTGAGACCTGGCGACCAGCGCCTGCTCAGACTGATTACAAAACGTCTCTTCCACATCTTCCATGAACTGGCAAGTCTCAACGAGGGCTAGCAAAACCGAATCGGACTTGAATTCCCATGCAGAGGCCAGCTCTGAGGCATAGTTCCGGAGTATAACAGAGTGCGACAAGCCCCGGTTCTTACTTATCTCCATCATGCCAAGGTTCGAAGACAAGTAGTAACATCCCAGATATGCCCTCTTTGCCTCTCTATTCTGTGGATCTTCCTTGTGATACGCAGTAGCTGGCGATATACTGTCCAAGCCAAGGTCACCCGATATGCCGATGCAGATCTGGAGAAGCATCTGTATGGATACCGCCTGCGGGTCCATGTAGTGATGATGCCAAGCTATAAAGACTAATAATCCTTGCAACAGATCCAAGCTCTTCTCTCCATTCATGATCTTCACGGTGACTACCTTGCGAAACTCCCGGCTTAGCGTAAGCTGCAGCAATGAAGAGTCATACGATGTCACTGTGAGTACGGCGAACATTAATATCGGTCGCTTCTGGATCAAATCCCGGTAGAAACACTCCTTTGGTAATGTCACAAACGGGAAGAAGTCGATCATGGCTCGGTAGCTTTCCAAGAGCAGCTGCATATGAATCACGCTGATAGATCGTAGGACAGGATCAAGGCGTCCTAATCCAGAAATGGTGTCGTTAATAGACTCCCAGAACGATAAAGCCGACTCAGGGGTAGATCCGAGATTCGGCAGGATGGGAGTCTTGGATGCAGAAGGGGTAGGGGTTGTTGGTACTGCAGGAGCTGGAGTTGGCGTACGCTGAGCTATCTCTGGCACCTGAGAAGGAAAGGTAGATACCGGAGGGAGAGGAGGTTGAGGCGCGGAGCTCGGCGCAGAAGTAGCCGTAACAATGGCGGAAAGCTTGTCCAGCTTCTTTTCCATTTCGGCCACTCGATTCGGCGTCTGTACGACATTCCTGGGCTTTGCTGGCCTCCGTCGCGCAACATGTTCAATACACTCGACCCGGGCTTTCTGACACCTGAAGCACGTGTTATGCCGAGTCGGGACAAGTAATCAGATATGGCTTACCTCTGGCAGATTCCCTGGGTATCGGAGGGCACGCATCTCACCTTGTGCTTCCTACATCGCTCGCAAGCAAAGGCGTTCCCTATTCTTCCCTCTCTTACCTCCATGGCGACACTGGAGGTGGAGGAGGGAAGGGGGTCGTTCGCCGCCGGGGGCTGGTGGGGAAGTCCGATCATGCCAAGCCGAGGCAGAATCGTGAATGAACAGAGGGCTCTGGGCGCACCGAAGGAGCTCACACGACACGTCGCTGACGGCCAGGTTAGTCCGATTCGATCCTGATCAGAGCATATTGAGAGCAGAGCGGAGACCAGAGGTGAGGTCGCGAATAGATGATACCTCGGTTGAATTATGTTCCGGAGTTGACATCCTTCGGAAGCACGTTTCCGTGGGCGGCGGCGTGTGCCAAAACGAGAGCGAGCTCCACCTTCCATGATCCCCGATATCGCGATGCTATCCGGCATGATATCACCAAGTCTTCGGTGCGGGTGGAGGAGATGGTGTATAAGATGGAGTCGCGTTGATGTGAATTGATTGACCTTTAGACAGTTCGACCGCACCAGTCCTGGGTATGCCTGCCATGGCGCTCGCGGACTATGCACAGGCGGATAGCTACCTCCAGTCGGGCTTCGCGCACACGATAGGCTGGGGCAGCCGTCCGGCGCTCCTCCTCATCGACGTCTGCAACGCATACTAGACCGAAGGCTCGCCGCTGAACACGCTCGCGAACCCGGCGTCGGCGATCGCGCCTGCCTCGATCAGACGTCTCTCGTTGCGGCTGCGCGCAGGGAAGGTGCCGCTCGTGCGGCGGACAAGAGTCGAATATACGGAGCCGGACATGTCGGACGCGGGAATCTTCTTCTACAAGACGCCGCTGCTCACTGTCTTCCAGAAGGGCATCGAGACGGGCTTGGAGAGCTGTGTTACGGGCCTGGAGCCGCGCGACGGCGAGCTGGTCGTCCTCAAGCGGTATCCCAGCGCCTTCTTTGCGACGGACCTCGACACACGGCTGCAATTGAAGGTCGTAGACATGTTCGTTGTCTAAGGCGTGAGCACAAGTAGATGTGTGAGGACTTCAACTCGAGGCAATGTGTCTGGGCTTCTGGCCAATGGTATGCTTGAGCCTTGGCGCCCAATCCGTCGCCCGGCATCATTGACTGACTCTGCATAGGTCGTTAGCGAGGCCTGCAGCGACCGATCGGCCGAGATCCACGCTGCGAACATGTTCGACATGAACGCAAAGATGGCTGACATGGTGCCTGAAGCCGAAGCGATTGAGAGGCTCAAAGCGGGGTGGACGTGATCATACTCAATGACACACCCCTTTCGGTCACCCGTCACGCTGCCTCTTGACTTACTACGGTGAATTCTACTTTCTACTGCTCTGCACTCGCTCAATATATCACACAGTTATTCACTTCGAACAATGGCGTAGAGGTGCTCTATCTCCTCCGCATACAGCTTTTCACAAGCCTTGCGTGACGGTGACCCCTTCACATTCCTCACCAACAGCTTTCTCGGTACCGTCAAGATTGCTAGCTCTTTTGCCATCTTCACGACATCAGCATACCCCAGGTTTGCCTTCTCAATCGCCGGCTACAGTAGCTCAAGCTTCGTCTTCTCACTGACCCCTTCCACAATCCACTCAACCAGCACAAACGGGCGCCGTCTTCCTTGTCCTCCAATCACCACCCCAGCAACACCTGGAGCCTGACTCAGTTCCGTTTTAAGATCGGTCGCACCGCGGCTTCAACTCACGCGAGAAAACAAGCACGTTATCAGTCCTGCCCGGACACTTCCACGCCCCCAGCTTTTCATTCTGCACAACCCACAGATCTCCCGTACGGATCACCTTCCGATCCGGGGAAACGTGGAAAATATGCCACCAACCTTCAAAGGCAGGGTTCCGGATTACATCCATTTCGTGCAGATCATTGTCCACATGCTCGAACTGGATGCCGTTCATGTCGCGGAAGGTGTAATACTCCTAACCCTCCTCATCTCTTATTTTCCCGTACACAATACCGCCCTCGGTAGTCCCATGTCCGAACTTTACTTGTGTGTAGCCAAGTAGCCTTTCCACTGTTGGACGAGCAAGTGGGGCCCCCGCGAAATAGATACAGTCTAATGCGTGTAGTACTTTGAGGCTTTCTGAGCCTTGCACCAGGGCGTCAGGGTGAATGGGCACAGCGACTGTGCCTTGTGCTTTTTCATAGCGCAATGTATCACACATTGTGGCTGTCGTGCAGTCTCTTAGTTGCCCATACACCACGATCGAGACGAAGAAGCTGGGTCAGATCAAGGCGACTTTCGTTCCTACCATCTCGTGCAACCTGGTTAGCAAGCTTAGGATTCTAGGTATTAAGCATGTTGAGCTTACATGGAGGGTTGGGAATCGGAGTATACTAGCGTCTGCCAGGCAGATGGATGCAATTCCCTCCATCCGCACCGAGCACCAACCAGGTAGAATCTGGAACCTCGACCATTTGGTGGGTATATACGATTGGTTTAGGGAATTCCGCAGTACCACTTGTGTGGAATGTCAGCCATGGATCATACCGCCCTTCCACTCAACGCTTCTTCATAGAAACCCAATCCGCTTCCTTCCTATTATCCAACCTGGGCTCCTACCCCGGGATCTTCAACACTTCGACCTTCCTATGTTGAACCCCAGCCACCACGCTCCCCACGAGCTCCCCCAAACCCCCACCGTACAGGAATGCCTTACATCCTCTTTTACTAAGAATGTGTGCCTGCGCCTCTCGTGTGCGCGTCGGCCTTGGCATCAATAATCTCCACTCTAATTTTGCTACCGCGACTGCAATATTCACATACCGCAAGTCCCTAGTTCTTTTCTATGCCAGGGTATCGAATACCTGTATTGGTGGTGGTAGGTGTGCTTTGATCCATGTCACGGCGTAGTTGATGGCGTTGGTAAATTGCGCATAGGTGATGTCTCTGTGGCCCAGTGAGACGTCCAAAGGGTCAAGAGGAATGGAACCGTATATTCGATCAGGTGTGTAACAAGGTGGTGGTCAAGGGTTGTGGGGAGGAGACGGTATCCCAGTGTCAGAGCCTCTTCCTTGCCAGTGGTGGAGGGGGAGGTGTCCTCGTATACATTCATGTCTCCCACGGTGGGTTAAGTAAGTCTGAAGCTAAGCTTGAGCGTTAACGTTGTAATTTTAACCAGACTCTAGATGCAGGGGCCACAGTATTTTCATTATCAACCTCACTTTCTCTAAGCTAGCGCAATTGGAAACATTCTCATCCGGGATCCCGAGCTCCAAACAAGCAATCCAAGGAGTCCACATAGGCTTCCTAAGCTCTTTGACACTATTCGGCGCAAGTAAGCCCTTCTTCATACTCCACGCACTCCTCATTCACCAACCCGTTGCTACGGAATAGCGGTGTCAGCATTGCTCTCATTAGAAGATGTGGTGCTCTGACCATTTATTGTCCGAGGTCAGCGACATCAGCTTGAATGTCAGATTCCACATGAACAAGAAATTCAAATTCAATGAATGGCTCTCCTTAGACGAAAAGTTCAGCTTAAACGAAAGTTTTCGGTATGTGATGTAGTCCTCAAAATCGAAGAAGTATTGGAGAGCACCATTCGAACTCGAATACAGCCTTCCGTCCTTTCTTACAGCTTACTTTTTTCTCGGCAGGATAGAAGTCTTTGCAAGGTTGTGCTGCAATACTTCCAGCATGAGCCACCATACGGGAGAGATGAGTGAGAAACGCTTCACAGATGTTCATCCAATAATATCTATCCTAGAATCTCTCCTCCACCTGCTCTGCATGCCAATACATATCAATCTCCCTTTAGTCCTTCAATACTCCACCTTTTTCAGTCACCAAAACGTCAAGGGTCAATTACGGATCAATGTTGCAGCGACGGGGAATCTGTAGCTCATATGTTCATTCTTATATAAGAAGCATCAGGTACGGAACCTACCCGCACCTAACCACCTTTCGCCAAATTCCCCCACAAAGGATAAGCTGACTCAAACTCGCAAATTACTTTCCCATGCTAGGGTTTTTGGCTCCAGAGCGGGGGCCTCACAATATCTCTAAGGAAACCACATCGAACTCACTTCACGCATGTGGATATTCTGTAGTCTTCTGCGAACAGAAACAAATACCTAGGCTACGCAACAGAAATCTTATGTTTTGCTTCTTGACCACAATCCTCTCGATATAGAAACAACTAAGCGCTGGCAGCCCTTTGCTCGGCTTCTTAGTTACTCCCCAAAGAACGACATGGTGTCGCATTTCCCCCGTCTTAAGGCCTTCAACTCTAGAAAGAGGGTTGGTGGATCAAATATATTCCATTTATGTTCCGTGGTATGCAATAATATGCTGTAAAGAGTTTGGAAAGACTATGAAGCCCTCTTATAGAGGTTCTCGGGGTTCCGAAGGAGCTGCATCCATGCTCCATTGAGCATTTGACGAAAGTGGGCCACGTGCATCATCTGCTCCACTTCTACGGCTCCGGACACGACCTCGGAGACAGCGAAAGAGCAAAACTAGTAAGAGCCGGAGTGGCATTTGAATACAGAGGAGATTAACTAACAGGGTCTAAGAGGCAGCCAGGATGTTGATTCACGACGCCATCATCCGCCCACAACAGCGGTGAGACGTGGATCACAGGCGTAACAACGAAGAATCACCAAAAATATGCAAGAAAACGGGGAATCATCAATCGTGTCCCATTCGTCAATCTTTTATTGTGACATGAAGGAAGCCGTCCGTCCGGCGGAGAAGATCCATGATGACCTGCACCGCTGTACCGACCACGCTTTTCACTTCCCGGTATATACCCCAGTCTAGTTGCAAAGTCCCTCTAACAGATGGAGGCCAATGCTCCAAACAATTGTACATTGAGCTTGTTGATTCCCTTACAGAGAAGCGCTCTTCTGGACTTTGGCGACGATCGGTACGACCATGGCGTACAGGCCGTGTGACTCATCCAAACCGGTGATCTGCTTGGTCGCATCCTCGGCGGACTTCTCCTTGAGGATCTTGGCAAGCTCGAAAGACTCGTCGTCGCCCTCAACGTTCTGGAAGCGGAGGGCCATCTCTACCGCACCTAGGAGGTGCTCACAGCTGTCACCCATCTCGACCAGATGGGCAGCGGGTGCAATGAAGCGCTCATTGCGGGAGAGCTTTCGAAGCGGGGCACGGCCGACACGCTCAACCTTGTCTTCCAAGGCGGGGTTCGAAATGCGCTCAATAATCTTCTCGACGTACTCGCTCTGCTCCTGGGTGGTGATCTCGTGCTTGTTGGTGATGAGGTGGGCTGTCTCCTTGAGAGCGTCACGCACAATGTCATGGATATCCTTGTCAGTCATGGCATCGTGGATGGTTGCTTTGCCACGCTGGTAGCCGTAGTAGGCAGCCGTGGCGTGGGAAGTGTTGACGGTGAACAACTTGCGCTCGATGTACGGCTGCAGGTCGTCGACAAAGTGGACGCCCTTGATTTCGGGCTGGATAGCACCGGCGAAGGGCTTATGCTCAACACACCACTCGAAAAACTTTTCGATCTTGACATTGAGGCCCGCATCGGGGTCTTGGTGGGGGACAATGCGGTCAATGGCCGAGTTGGCGTAGCGCGCCTTTTTGTCCATGTCCTTCAGGGTATCCTTGTTGAGCTTGTCCTCGATGTAGGTCTCGATAAAACCCCGCCATTTGTTGGTGGCATTGATGGCGTTCTCGCAAGCAATGACGGCAAGGGGGTAGTCGAGGGTTCGGGCCTCAATGGCCTTGGCCACGGGCTCGGCGATAAACTTGAGGATGTTGGGGCCAACGGCGCAGGTGACGACGTCGGCAGAGGCAATCTCCTCGACAACCTTGGGTAGCTCGTACTTGCTGTTGATGGCGCGGTAGTGGTCAATGGTGAAGGTCCGCTCGCCGTCCTCGCCGATCTCGGTCACCGTGTACGACGTGTTCTTCTGGAGGGCGTCGATGATGCTGTCCATGACATCGACGAACACGACCTCGAAGCCCGAGTTGTGCAGGAACTCGGCAACGAAACCACGGCCAATGTTGCCGCCGCCGAAGTGGACGGCCTTCTTAGTGAAAGACATCGTGTGGCTGGCTGGTGACGTGTTGCAGGGGAGAGGCTAAGTGGCGTGTGAATGGGTCGAGGAATTGGCCGGGAGGAAGCCCTAGGGAGAAGCAGAGGGAGAGGGAGAGGGAGATTTATTCAAGGGAAATTTGTTCAGGCGAATTGGGCCTGGCAGGTGTGAGTGAGGACGGGAAGGAGCTCTGGTGGGAAGGGGAAGGAGGTAGAGAGACGAGGTGAGGGCGAGCGAGGCTCCGGGACAAACAATTTAAAGCAAAAATATGAGGCTTACTTGGTCGGACTAGAGGACAGTGTGCGGCGACCTGTGAAGGAGTCCGTGGGCGTTGGGGGCACGGTGAGTGAGCTGGCCTGGAGCAGGAGTACCCCGCAGCGAGAGGCGGTGATGATGCAGCCGGGCACAAGAGCAAGTGATTGGCTGCAGATGGAGGCCCCGACTGAGCAGAGCGCAGATGACAGACTTGGGCAAAAGCAACAGTCAACAGTGGATGGCAGAGAGTGGGAGGCGCGAGGGATGAGAGTTATCTGTTTTGCACACTCGGAGCCCCCCACCAGAAGAGGCACTCTTCCAGTATTAATGCCGCAGCTGTGCAGTGCTGCCCAACTCGCTGCTCCGGTCCCCGTTGTCGGCCGTGGAATAGAATCAGATAAGCCTGCAAAGCACCCGGCGAAAAGGCCCTGATGCGAATTTGTGCAATATCGCTCCTCTAACGTATGCGCCGCCCTGTGCATGTCGTTTCAACTGCGACGACAATGGTACGTCATGGTCCCATGCAGAGCTTCCCTCCGACGCTGAGAGCGGTGCCAAGGCGGCCAGACTAGAAGTCCCGTGAGGGATACCCTCGCACAAATCTCCCGCTAAAGACGTGGGTGAAAGTCGCTGAACATTTCGACGATGCGTTTGCGCGGAGATCGTCAACTATTACTGCTACCGAGAACACCTGTCGCACGTGACAAGCACGCTCCCACGAACTATTGCTCACTCGAACGATTTCTCCACCTGTCTCCACGTTGCTATGCATGTATCGCCTGTTGCACATGTGGATACACCGCCACCATCTGCTGATAGAGGTCCGGGTGGTCTCGCATCATCACCTCCGGGTCCCACGCCATCGCCACAAAGATCGTGTCAATGCCGCTGCTCAGGGGCGTCGTGAAAATGTTGCAGATCTGGAGGCCGATGAGGAACGCGAATGCGACAACCACTGGCGTATATGATCCATCCTGGTTGTACGCTGGCGAGGTAAAGATGAGGTAGAGGTACGCGAGGAGAGCACAGGTATACGCAATGAAAGTAGCGCCCATTGTGAGGACCGGACCGACAAGACATTCGTTCACAAGAGCATCGATCCCGCGGTCCTTGATCATTCTAGGGAGTAGCCATTAAGGTGGGGACACCGATACAAACAGGGGGGTACTCACTTCCAGGTATCCTTCGCGGCTTCTATGTACGACTTGCCATAAAGCGCAATGTGCGAAAAGGCGTATCGGTTTAAAAACTGCACCGCCCAGTCTAGGAGGCCAATAATACAGCCGATGCAACAAAACAAAATCGTGCCCACAATGTTTCCATCCTGCCCTGCCGATTGTTGAGCAATCGAACAGAGTTGTCGTAGGCAGTTGATAATGGCTACGATCAAACTTCCGAAACTGATGCTTCCGAAACTGTAGGTGATGGAACGTTTAAAAGCACCACGAGTAGCGCCACTCGGGAAGTTATTGCCGCAGAAGTACCAGGAACCATAAACCCCGGATATGGTGGTATGAATGGTGTTCTTTAACCATTCGGATATCCAATACATGGCGAAAGTGATAAACACGATCAGTCCAATCACCCTCCCGCTACCACAACCTCCTGCACCAGTGTTGCATGCTGGATTGTTGCCCGATGATGACGGTTCGTACTTGACGTATACTGCCACTAGGGTAACAGAATACCACGCAGCAAATGCGGTAGCAAGAAGACCTCCGAGCAGCGACACAAGATATACGTGACCAAACTTCTTTGAGACGTTAATGCTGGTTTGCAGCATCAGGACCGAAAACCGGATCCTCGGGATCCAAGAGATAAAGCAAATCATAGCGAAGATGGAAAATAGCAGGAAGACGACTCCTCCAGACCAGTACTTCCGGGAAAGCATATAGATAGCCGTGACGAAGCCGAAGACAATGTTCAAAATTCCCGTAATCCAGATTAGTTGTTTTGTAAAAACACGGGCAGTCCACATGTATCCATAGCTAAGAAGAATGGCCACAACGAGGACGAAAGCGAAGAGTACGATGGTATTCGTAGACAGTCCAAAGTCGTTCCGGCTGTTGTAGATGCCGCCTCCATTGAACGAAAATGTGTGCGCTGGAAAGACTTGAGTAGGGCAATGGTTTGGGAAGAGCGCGGGAAGAGCGCGAAAACTTACAGTATCCTTGAATTGCAATACCGGAGACTGCTGCGAAGCCTAAGAACACCGCGATGAACTGCACCCGTTAGCAACGTTACGTTGTTGAGGTTGCGTAAGGTCAACACACCAACAACCCAGCCCACAAATCATGATATTTCGGACTTTGAATTGTGAAGGCTTGTTCGAAGGTCTGTTTCCCTTCACCATTCAGCTGGCCATACGGCGGCTGAGTCTCATTCGGCGGAGCTCCCTGCGGCGGCTCATAGTTCTGTCCATACTGCGGAGGCTGCTGTGGATACTTTGTACTCTCCATCTGATAATTGTTGTCCTGTGGCGCGCCATTGTAATAATCCGCTGCTTCACCTCGATTTGCCATACTGATCGTCTGACGAAGTCTACGCGTTTCGATGGAGGAGAAAGACGAGAAATGAACGACAACAAGATGCGACGTCTGATCTGGGATGCCGACGTTTTTGTAGTCTGGATCTCTTGAGTGCAGGTGGCTTGCTCGATCTACAGTCAATGCGTCCGATCTCTGATGTCATTGGAAGGAGCGCCCTGTGGCTTTCACGCCTTGTCTCTGGCTTCCAGCTTGGCGGATGCGGGTCAGAGAGGCGGTGTATCATTTGCGGTCCGGATCTCGCTACAGCAAGGGCTATTTCCTTATTCCCATATGAATTCTGGATCCTATATCTACCACATTATCTCATCCCTCTTATTCCAAGTAGAAAACTCGGCTTTTCACCAGCTTCTAGCCTTTGAGACCCTTAAACTCTATTACTTCTGTCTCGCCAGCCCTACGGTCAGTTTGGGCCGAGTCTCAGTACTCTGAACGGACATCACAGTCAACGATGCTGCTCCGATTGCGAAAAAGCAGTTACGAAAGGACAGCTTTAGTGTTCTGACTTCGACTGCTTGCATAAATTTTAGGAAGCTAAGTTTACTATAACCTTTTCCCTCTCATCTCAATCGTGTCTTGACACCTAATGATCTGTGTTCGAACTGCATTACCATTATGACACTGCATCTTGTTACTTGACAAGTGGAACAGAAAAGTAGCAGTTCAACGCAGAAACTTGCATTTCGTTATCGCTATCCCTAAATTTCAGCAACAGTTTTAACTGATTACATGGACTAAGGAGTGTAACTTTCAATTTTATGTTTCTTGATAATTTCTCACTACATATATTACTTCTAACAAAATTTAGCCACCTCTGATTTGCAATAGAAACTAGCATCCTCACAGAACCCTCCTTAAATCCAGCAAGGGGCTCAATGGACTAGACTCACCTCGCTCATGTTCTATTATAAGTGATAACATACCAGATAAGCTTTTTGTGTCCTTCTTCACTTCGACTTTGTGTCTTTCTTCTCCATGCTGCCATGCGGGTGCCATACGTAACCAAAGTCAGTAAACAAAGCAATATCTCTGTTATTCTGTAGGTAGCGGGATAGACCTGAACTTTATAAGTCTCTGATACGGATCTGAAATAGTAATGTTAGACTTTTTCCAAACATCCAGGGCTTGGAGCAACCAAGAACTTCGGCACAGCTGCAGCAGGAGCAGGAGCAACACCCACTGTAGGTAACACATACCTCATCGCACTAACATGCACTCCTTGAATACCCCCCTCGCCCCCCTACTCTTCCCTCACTTTCTTGCCCACGCGTTCGCGCTCTCCCTCCCACCCCCAACTAACTCACCCAAATTCTGCATCGACGACACACTCCTGACCCCATGTACCTACGGCTCCAGCACCCTGGCCTCCTGCGAAATCTTTCGCTACCTAGCCTTGGGTTTTCCTTCTCAACCACACAATCTGAATTTCGACCTTTGCCTTTTTCAAGCAACTGGGTTGGATTGCATGAATATGGCATGGATAATCACCGCCCGGTCACGGAGGAGAGGTGTAAGCAGGCATTTCAAGGCAACAAGGCACTACTGGCTCAGGCAGACATGGTACATATAACCAAGGGACCTCTGAGCTTGACGTGGGTTACCCTGGTTAAGGGTTGGGAGTGGAGGGGTGCGGAGAACTTGTTTAAGGCCGCCCTTAAAGGGACTACTTTCATGAGTACCTAAGAAGGAATAGATAAATGGGTGCTTAGGATGAAAAATTGCCCTCGATCGATGAATCGAGTCATGCAGTGTACGCTAGAATCCCATCATACTTCAAATAAAGCCCTCTATAACTAGTATTTTCGGATGAATAAGGATAGCAGGGTATCATGCGCCCTAACACCAACCAGTACTCCCTTCCATGTCGTGACGGCACCATCCAAAATGCCTGCCAGGCCGTGCAATGCATAAACCCCTTTAACGTATCATCCCAACTCCTCACCGGATCATCCTAAACACATGTCCCTCCGTGCTAAAAACCCAGCGATCCAAGCTCGCAACATCGGCGTCGCTGAACGTTAAGTATAGGTACTTCAGTGTTTCTGCAGCCCAAAAGCTCTCTTGCATATCAGTCCATCTAGCTGTGCCATCTCCGGGCCATTCTTCGGCTCTGGGTCTATAAACGTCTTTTAACTGGGCATAGCCGTACGGAGCTTTGCAGTACGTATCCATGGCTTGCCAAGCCTCCCATGCCCACTCGCGGTATCGGAGATCGCCCATGATGCGCCATGCGTAGAAGAGTGATTCAACATACTCTGGTCGGCCTCGGTACTGTGCGTTCGTTGACCAGAACCCGGATGTTGACCACTCACTTTTCTGTCGGGTGGTTTCAGGGGTATAGACAGGGTCATCGTATCCAAATTTTGGTACCCATGACCATGCTTCTGGCCCGATCTTGGAAGGGGTAGAGGTGTACGTATGATGACATCCTTCAAGGAGGGCAAGTGCAAAGGTTCGAAGGTGTTTCTGATCGTAAAACTTAGAACCAAGGAGGATAGTCCCTGGGGCGAAGCAAGCAAGGTGGCCTTGCTTGTTGAGATACCACTGGGCGTCTTGACGGCCGATGAAAAGGTGTTGCATTTTATGATATGGCGAAGGTGCGGAACGAGTGGCTAGATAGTTCCGGAGAGAGTAAGCGGCGTGGATAAATCGTCTTTTGTAGTCATTCATGTATGGATCCCAAGGTGGAGCGAGCAATGTAATTTTAACCAAATACTCATAATAGGAATCATGCCCGCCGTCCCAATGGCGCTGCCGGCCTATCGGCTCTGTGTGTAAGATGTCGATGGGAGCATCGACCATTCCCTCCCACGGCGTGATCCACTTGCTCCATACAAGCGGTGCCCATGCCTTAGTCGAGTTCGCGGCATATATAGGGTCGCCGGTCAAACGAGTCAATGTTCGAGTTTCCAGGATAGAGGAGCCCGTCCGTGCCGGCCCGATGACGGGATTCTTGGAGTGTGGCTTGTCTGGACTCTCCAAATACACTTCTGGGGGATCCGGACCGCCCTCGTGCGTTGTGAAGTTGACGCGAGGCCACGGCATGCCGGTTGGCGTGTCATATGCGGGACCGAGAGCAGCCGCAAGCGAGACGGCCTGTTTAAGGATTGCGTCGCGGGCATCCAGATTGATGATGTTTTGAGGGATAATACCAGCATCGGAAAGATCCACCAACGACACCAAGCCTCCCAGATACCGAATAGTCGTCTCAAAAGGGTCCACAGGGCCATTTGCCATGGTAAAGTCGACCTTGAGGATGTGGTCCACAGAAAGCGCCAATTCGTCCCACAAGCCCATGAGCGCCAGTGTTGTCGCAGAGTCTACGATAAAGGCTCCCCATCCATTGCGAGTCGTCAGGTTTCCACCAGATACTGGCATGATATCATCGTATCCCCACGCATTCTCCCGATACCTCCAGAAGGTGTATTTCATCGCAGCGCGGATCTGGTCCGCCTTCGCCGAATCGGCCTTGTCGGTCCCATTCTGCCATTTTGAAAACTGAATTTGTGCGCCAGACGTGACTGGTTTCGTGGCGACGCGGACTGTCGGGTGCGAGAACTCTTTTATAATAAGGTACAGGGTTATGACAAGGACAGCGGCGAGGAGTTTGAACGACGAATCTGGGTTCTTCTGGAACTTGGACTTTCCCCAACGACGGAAACCAGGCATCGTGGGCAATGTGGGGGGTTGCAGGAATAGACACCATGGGAGTCGAGGATCGCGGGCGGGTGCGGGTGTGGTGGGGGTGGGGATGTGACGAGGTGGGAGCTGGGGCTAAGTCAACATTGCCTTGTTCTGGGGCCCAAATCGCACGGGCGGGCTTTTCGGAGCTTCTTCAAGAGGATGGGCCCCTCAAGACGTGGCCGACAGAGGCGGGGTGGGCAGAGACGACGGGTCAGAGGGCGGAAATGAAGTTAAGTTACATCTCATTCTTGGCGGCAAGTGCCGGCCGGATTCTCCTTCCCAAGTCGCGACCACCGCCCTTCCTTCCTTCTTTCCTCGCACAAAATTGGCAACCACCATGGGCCTATGGGAGTATGTACCTGCTTCGCCATTCTATTCAACACCTTGCCTGACCCTTCATCGTAGCTGGTATCGCACCATCACCCCCCGAACGCGCATCTTCATCGGCGTCGGCATCATGGCGTACGCAGGCGCTGGCATGGTACTATCCGACAAGGCCGAAGAGTTCTTTGGATTAGTACCCACAGAGAAAGATAAAGAGGAGCTGGAAAAGGTCCTGCCAAAGATCACAACCGTCAACAAGGGAGGCAAATGATAGCCGAGCCTACGCGACAAGAAAGATTCAATCACCATCTAGCACGGTTATGCTACAGTCAGGGGGGGGGGAAGACACGAGTAGGCGATACACGTCACAGCCAATGAAGGTGAAAGAGGCATCCATGACTTTGCTCCCGCGAAACTGACCATCATTACAGGAAGAACACTGGTCTCTGGCCAGAGCCGTAGCACGTGAATTGTATGTACATTGGAAGTTTTGCGAAATGACCTGAATGGACACACCAAACAACACCGTTCTCGAATCTAACTGCGACTCACTCTTCCTTCTTCTTTACTCCCATCTTCTCCAGGTCGGCCATCAAACTGTCGATTGTCTTGAACATCTCTTCTGCCAATTCCCTTCCCGTGGCTCTCCAGCTCTCCTCACAGAGGCGTCCAAAATGGTCGTGATGCCACCGTAACCGTTCCTGCTTCAACCAGTCGTAACTTTATAGCCCTGATGCGCAAAAGTGCCTTTCTACATCATGCTTACATGCTCTCAATCCCACCGGGTCAGATTTCAAATGAAGACATGGTGGCAGGGTGCAGATCGTGAGCGCCCGAGGTAGGTACGGGAACTCGGATATTAGCTTTCCTCTTGCATCGCCATTCACCATCGCGGGGATCGCAGGTTTCACTTTCTGACTCCGAACCTGCAATTTCTTCGGCGCCTTTTGCCCGTTGGCTACTAGAGCCAATGCTAAAGCGCTCGCTACGTCCGTCGCCCACTTCTCATACAAGGCCTGAGCAGCCGCGTCTGATGCAGTTTCGGTGGGCTTTAGCGTCCCGCTGGTTTGCTGCTCTCTACTAGGCTTTGATCTACTTCTTCCTTTCCGCCTAGCACGGGAGAAGAAGTTCAAAACAAACGATTCAAGCGCTTCTTCATTGCTGTCATCAACAGCGCCAGCCCAAGTGCCGTCGTTTCTTATGACAATAAATTCATCATTGGTTGTGGGGCTGAGAGAGATATACTATGTGTCAATTAGAACACTTATCTTGGAGAGTAGGCTTGGTAATTACCGCTAAGTCACTCCACTGAAAGCCAACTTCCGCATTCCATTCTTCAATCGTCTCCTTCAGGCTTGGCCACGGTACTGAGAGACAGCGTTCGCTCCAGCCAACTTGGTAATCAACTTCGCCATACTCGCTCATCGCAAAGTGCGCATTCAGGGGCCCCCACGTAATGGTTCGTGGAGGGCCATATTTCCATCCCGCAGGTGTAAGCCATGACTGTAGAGCTCTTTCTAGTCCATCTGGGATATAGCGCCAGCGTACGAAGTCAGAGTCCCAAGCCATATATGAGACAAAACAGGAGTTATGATTAAAGGAGTTCAAGCTAGAAGGAAACTGCAAATTCGCGGGTAGAAGAGGTCCCATGAAGACGCGAAGGTGTGGGGTCGGTGTCGACTGCTGGAGAAGATGTCGCAGCTCCGATGGGACCTCGTTTCCACATCCTGGTATTGTCAGCTATGCAAATGAGATGATGGTTTGAGGTCTGCACCATATCTATTTGTGTCTTGTGAATCTCTGTAAGCGATTACCCAAGATTCTTGCAGCGGCCCTAGCGCTGCCGTGTAGACCTCTGAGACGTTCCCCGAAGCGATGGGTTGGTGGAATCTAGGGGGGAGATTGCGGCTAGGCTAATATTAGCCAGAACGCATCAACCACAGAGGTTTCAACGAAACCAAGTTACGTACTATTTCACTCCTTCGAGAGACTTAGAGATGTAGCTGTCATCGAAACCAAATGAGAAGAAATGTGCGCCCTTCATCCTGAAATGCAATTGGACAATACCGAGAAATGACGTCATGAATAAAGTACCCTCCGGGAAGACGTGGTCTTTCTAAAAACAAATTTCTAAAGAACATAAAGAGAGATATAAAACTGCCCGGGAGACTCAGAAAAGCCGATTCATGGACAATGTAGAGATGTGGGAGGCTTGGGGTGGGAGGACTCCAAATTTCCTTGGTTAGATCCTTGAGGTCGATCGGCTTGGCTGGTGAACGAATATCCTGCGAGCTCGAGCTCGTTTCTTATTTCCTCGGCTCTCTCCTTCACCTCCCTGAGACGAATGTCTAATATCCGCTCCTCAAAACTCTTCCGTCAGACTTTATAGTTGTTGATCACCATGTGCGACTCGACATTCGCCCTGAGCCAGCGCGGTGGCCACTTCTTCGAATGCCTATCAACGCAATCCCAGTACGGGCGTACATAACCTCATCATCCAACACTACCCTGACTATATTACAGTTCTCGCCTTCTAAATAAGCTCCGGAGGCTTCTTACCTCGACACAAATCTTACAAGTTCACCGCGTGACCCCTGGCTTCGAGAACAGCATTCTCGTAACTTATCGTGACAATTACGGACAAGATCGTATTGGTGCGACTCCCCCGCTTCATGAGAAAATATATGGCAAATTTTCTTTGAGCTAATATACATCCAGAATCCCAAGATCTCCCAGAAGAACTCATCAACCCAAGTGTATGTGGTGTAAGTTTTTTGCAAATTCATGTTATTAGTGACACCCACAATGTCCGATAGCAGGTGTATACCATCGATTGTTATCAGGGAGATCTGACTGTCTGAGTAAGGTCTCAGGATAGTCCTCTTGCCGATGTATGAGTAGGAGAACATGTCTGCCACTGAGCGTATCATTAGCATGTCATCGCTGTTGACCGCATTGTCGGGGACACGGGAGAAGCTTAGTGATAGAAGCATATCAGTCCACCTCTTAATACCTTCATTAAATTCTTAGTCACAACCATTGGCGGTAGACTGGTCCTCATGTTGCTACCGTATCATCCCGAGAGATCAAGTCCTTGAGGAAATGAAGAAGCTCATTGGGTTTGGCATTTTTTGTTGCAGCCTGGGGGATGTATTCCTCGGTTTCAAACATCACATTTCCGTCAACGATGGCCTTGTTTTGAGTAATAAAGTATGTAACTTTACGAACCTTTGAGTCAACGCACTCTGCTCCATCTGGTCAGGTTGTGTCACTGGTGAGAATTAGATTCGGAGACGGGAAGACTTGGATGGTAATCAAGTCTCTGCTTAGAAGGGTATCACACGGACTATGAGGTACCGCAGCGACCAAGTATCCTATGGGGAGGAAGGGAAATGGTGCTAAGGAACCGCGGAGACTTGCCATTGTCTTACGAATGCCAAAAACTGTGGGAATTCAAAAGTTTGAGAAAAAAAAAGTATTGAGTAAGATAGAAAAAGAGGAGTGTTGAACACCGTTGGTCGTGCGAGTAATGCAGGGACTCGCTGAATTCATGAATCTCATCATACACAGCCTTTAAATCTATTGTCCGATATCCTATGGCCTATTTTCCTTTTACTCAGTTAGAGGCAATGAGAGCCCTAAAGTAGCTGAATGAATTATTCATGAACTACAGCCAAAAAAAGTGACCAAATGTAAAGAAAGGATTTTAGAGAATAGACCAACAATGATAGCCTAATTCTCAATACTTTAGCTGTATGGTTCTAGAACTGGAGGGAAAGTGAGGGCTGGCGAAGGTTCGGAGTCTAGTTAAAGTCACGGGCGGCTTCGAAGTCGTCCATTTGGAACAAATTGCGCCAAAGCTGGAAGTTTGGCCAAAGGCGGCGATAGGGCCAAGGGGTTTCTCTTGTCAACGAAGGCAGTGCTCGCGCAGAACAGCCCTCTATCAGTTTCTGCTATTGTCTCGCTAAATTTAAGACAAAACCGAGTCCTTACATCCAGGGTGGGTCCTTTCCAATTTTGAAAAGAGCTACAATTTCATCCATATATGTCAACGCAGGTAATTAAGTACAGGTGAGGATGAGAAGTCACGTGACGTCTTGCTCGGGGTCTCGAGAGGTATCTGAATTCACACAAGTCATGTGAGATAACGGGGAAAGGAATTCGGGGTCTCTTCTAAGGTTCATTCTAGTTCGAAAAGATTGAGGTGCCTAAGGGTACTGAAAAAGCTGTGCCGACCAAGGCTCCCGTATTGCCTCAAATATTCGTTAGCCTCCCCTCCATGACTGCTTTAAAGAGGACTGTACGTCACACATACCCCCATTCATTTATGCTATCGCGCTTCTTCACACAGGCAGCCTCTGCTATGGACTCAGCCACCGTCAACAACGAGTCTCGTCTGATGTGCGTCAACGCTCCCTCCCTCCCAACATTTTCCTGCACCAACACTCCTCCCCAGCAAATCTCGAGAACACTTCAAGCGCTTATTCTGGTAAAGGCTGAAAACTCGGAAGCGAAGCTCGGAAAGTGATTAACATCCAATACGTCTCTACCCAAGAAGCGAAAGCGATCAGAAGCAGATAGGCAAATACAAAACCTGGACGGAGGGATGTCTTGTAGGATTTCATTACGATCTAGTATGTTGAAGGACCCCCCTCGATATAACTGATGAATGCCTCCCATTATCTCCACTCTTTCAGAACTTTGCTCACCAAGTTCTCTTCATTCTCGATAAAGTTCGTTCCCGCACATGTCTCCACTCCATAAGTTCGGATCTCATGTGGTGAAGGTGCTGAAAACTCAAACCCACTGTCAACCAATGCCCCTTGATTTTGCCCTCCATTCACATCCGATAGAGAAATTCTTGATATATCTAAAGAATAAAGTTATACTCATGAGCTCACAGCTATCTAAACAAATGAGGTGTTCATAACAAGATGTCTCCGTCCTAGTTTTCCAAAACACCAGAAGTGCTACATCATCCCTATCACTGGTGAAACTGATAGACGTTAGTTATTCCCATCACCTCTAAGCTCGGTGTTTGATATGAGATAGCCTAGATGCTCTGGTGGAGAGGCTTTGCTATGATAAAGCTTTCGGTGTTAGGGCAACCGCCATGCTTATCATATCTTGTTTAGGTTCCAAGTCTTTTGGAGCATATTTTGTGACACGGCGGAGATTTTGTGTGAATTTAGCGTCAGGTTAAGTGGAGGAGTAGATGCAGGGGAGATTAGAATGAATATTCGATGGAAGTAAGTTCTCAAGAAAGAGAACCAGTAGACGTTGAAGTCTAATCTAGCATCTACCATAACACCTTCACCTTCAGCCAAAAAGGAGAAGCCTCGGCAGGTGTTGAACACCAAACACCTACGCTTCAAGTATCTATTCTGTTGCTCTAAGCCATGACCCAATTCTTTTAATGCAATCCTACTCTGCTTTCAGCGCTTTGGGTGCTATTCCATTCTACTAGGATGCTTCTTCTATTTCGGCCCATTCAAACTCTCCTGCCTCACTAGCCACGTCAAAAGATCCACCTTCGTAACCACTGCACTCGCTCTAAGTTCTCCATCAACCCTCTCAGTTACCACCGCCGCACTATTCCATTCAAAGAACCTGTTAAGATCACTGAGCTTTGTATATTTCGTGATCTCAACAAACTCTCGTCTAGGCTCCTTTTGCTTCCCCTCCTCGCTGCCAAGATGCAGATGCCCTAAATCTGTCACAACCTCGGGAAGCTTACGGAAATCGAACATCACATCTTCAACTTTGGACTTCGGTCCCGCCCTTCCACTACTCATCCAGGATAGCAGGTTACCGAGGGTGACAAGCCCTACGAGTCGGGGCTTTCCGGAACCAGCTGGGTAGAGGGAGACTGGGAGTTGATCGAAGCCTTTCTCGCGCATAGTTTCGATAGCTTCGGTGCAGGGCGATGTGGTTGGGACAGTGGTTACGGGTTTGAGGCGCAGTGAGGCGATGGTGGCTCCATGGAAGGGGTCGTTCTTGATTGAATGGGATCGAGTACGTGATAATGGAGAAGATGGTGTTGGTATAGCTAGATTTGGAGATAAGGGCGGTGTTGGGGGAAGGAGGTCGTTGGCGGCGAGCCAGTCATCATCGACAAACTTTGTCATGTCAGTACAACGTCATCTATGCCGGAGCTGAAACGCACCTTGCTGAGATAGCTCCGTATACTGTCTGGTAGAATGACGACGACGACGTCATCCGCGGTTAAATTAAGGTCCTGCACGGCCCGTACCATGGCGTCGAGTGCACTCCCACTCGATCCTCCACAAAGGATGCCTTCTTCAGCAATCAACCTCCTCGCATACCCAAACGCCGTCCGGTCATCGGTCTTGTACCACTTGTCCACCTCGTCTCGGACCAAGACATCCGGGATGAAGTCGTATCCAATTCCCTCCACCTTGTACGCCTCATTCGCGTGCTCCTTATTCAAGCTCTCCGGCACGGCCAAAACACTACCCTCCGGATCTGCCGCTATAATCTTGATATCCTTCTTGTGTTTCCTCAATCCCTTCGCAAGCCCCGTGATGGTGCCGCCGGTACCCGCACCAGCCACAACACATGTCACCCTCCCCTCGGTCTGCACCCACACCTCCTCGGCAGTCCCAAACTCGTGGGCCAGGGGATTGTCCGGATTGGAGTACTGATCCAGAATATGCGCATTAGGGATCTCCTTCTGCAACCTCTTCGCGACCCCGATGTGGCTCTCGGGACTATCAAATGCGGCGGCTGTGGGCGTCCGGATGATCTCGGCGCCCAGCGCACGCAACACGGCGACCTTCTCCGGGCTCATTTTCTCCGGCAGCGTGATTATTGTCCTGTAGCCCTTCACGGCGGCCACGAGGGCGAGCCCGATGCCCGTGTTGCCGGACGTAGGCTCGATGAGCGTGTCACCGGGCTTGATGCGCCCGCTGGCCTCCGCCTGTTGGATCATGCGCAGGGCGATGCGGTCTTTGACGGAGCCGCCGGCATTGAACATTTCCAGTTTGCAGTACACCTGGGCTTTGATGCCAAGCGACTGCGGTATCTTGTTGAGGCGAACGAGCGGCGTGTTGCCAATTTGTTGCGTGACGTTGTCCATGACCACCGGTGGGATGGCAGGACGTGTTGCGGTTGGCATGGCTGCAAATAGAAGTCTGGGAGGGCGCGCACAGGTAGTGTGGTTGGAATAGGCTTTTGCGGTTGCTAGTGAAGTCACTCGTGGGTGGTAGATGTCGCCATCGAGCCCATTATTTTGGCCGATAAACCCGTCGATAAGCGAGGCGCACACCCTCAGCCCTACCATCCGCACTAAGCCTAATCTATCGTGTTCCTTCCTCACATCCTCCCCTCCCCCTCCTCCCTCAATTCACTTCATGACCCGGCCCACGGCTCGCCGGAGACACAAGATCCACTTCATCTATCTCTGATGTCGTCTCCACAAACATGCGGTACTTATCAATAACTGCCGGCAGCACTAGCGCCGAACATTACTCGCAACCTTCGTATTCATATTTGTCGCTGGGGTGCCTAATTATATAGCCCGCGTGCTTTCGTCTTCTTCCACACCACTCAACTCGGAGAAAGGGATAGATGAAGATAGACGGCACCCTTGTAAAGTAGCACTGCAGTGATGCAAGCAACCAGGCAACCAAGGCAACGAGGCAACCAATATAGGGTTATCAAGTTGATTAGGCATGCCTCTTTTCTGAGGCATCTGAAAAGCTGGCCAGGCCAGGATCAAAGATAGATCCTCGTCGACACGGACCAGCATTGAAGCCACCCCTCGCCAGAGCCAGGGATCTCCAAGTCCGAGTCATATATATCTCCAGCTTGCCAGACCAGACATCCACACCACGCACCACACCTACGACCAAACATGCAGCTATCTCGCGAAGCCAAGACGTCATCTTTTCGTGCGACTCGCCACTCACCTTATCCTCTGTCAACTGCTTTCAGCTCGGCCTAGATTCCATCACCGAGCCATCCAAGCCACCCTGACTCTGCTCCCAACCGTGCCGCACTTCCCGGAAACCTCCGGTTCTCTCGACCCATCTTGTGAGCTGACAAACTAACCCAGTCTGCTTTCAGGAACCATACGTTAGGATAAGCTGACAGACACACCCTTGCCCGAGACACTCTCTCCCCTGTCAGCCTCGAGCGGGAAGGATCCGGAGCCTACGGAAGCCTTCCCAAAGCAGGCGACCGATCTGGTTTCAACCTTCTACCTTCCGCCCACCATGACTATGACGCCAATCATAAAATTTGGCCTTAAGGATCTGTGAGGCAAAATATGGATGGGATGATGGATGGGGTAAGCTTACTTTCTCCCCGCCTTCCCCTGATGCCGTAACCACCCACCACCACGCGGGCCGGAGTTTGCAAAGATACGGGGAGCGCCTGGAGTGTGACTAGTGACTAGGTTCGGCCCGAAAGCTTCCTTCGCATTTCGTGTTAATCTTGCTGTCCCTATCTCGCTGGTTGGCAACAGGAAACGATATGCATTGTGGAAATGGAAGATTGGATGTCCGCCTTCGCTTAAATCCACAAGCCCTTCCTGCTTCCATCCTCCAGGAACAGCCGGCGGAAACGTCATGTCGGCCAGCTAGGCTCGAAGTCCGTAGTCTAGTGTTCGGGATTCTCATGGACACATCGGCCGTAGGGCTGAGCTGCACTGGCGTGAGAGGATCCACCTTATCCCCCAGCCTTGCAGCTGGCCATGGCGAATGACCATTCTTTAACACAACATGTCCAGGGCACTGGCATTTGGGTGAGGGTAATATATTCACATCCGGAGCTGCCTGATATGGACCCATGACCATTGTATTGGATATGATGCAGTGTGACTCCTAGCGAGTAGGAGGCCAGTCGATGTCCACACTTCATGCCCAAATCCTTCAGCGGTGCTGCGCTTTCCCGTCTTAGAGGTTTGCCTACTCAGCCTTGCGCACCACAACAAGATTCGGAAGTGTTTAACATGCGCGCTTGAATCACGCTGCAGAGGCCCCGCGCCTGATGCTACAGTCCGCCAGAGACAACTTTGGGCGTGGCCGTGCCTTGGACCCGTGCAAGCGGCCAACGGTGAAGGCAAGGCTGATAACAGAAGAAGCATGCCCATGGCATCCTCATGCCCTCACAATTGCTCCGCAATCCACTCAAGCCAGCCCCTCACATCGGCTCCGTCTCCTCCAAGCACATTGCCCCCCTTAACGACCACGCTCGTCCCCACCTCGTCCATTTGCCGGAACTCGAAAGGGCCCTCGCCTCCTCCGCCTAGCCACTCCCGCTCTTCATCGACTCCGTCATCCTCGCCGCCCATTGCAACCCCTGAATCCTTTAGGCCCTTGGCCCTGCTCTTCCTCACGTCCGATACAGCCTTCTCCAGCGCTATCTTAACAAGATGCGGCGGTAATGCAGTGAAGAGATCCAGCTTGTTCGCCGCCACAAGGACGGGGATCTCGCGGGGCCCTTTGCTGGTCTTGGCATTAGTGTAGCGCTTCTGCAGCGAGAGCAGCACGTCATGGAGGTACTCGGCGGCCTCGTTTAGCCCGGCTTCTTCGGCCACCGAGGCCGCATCTACGACGAAGACGATGCCACAAACGTGGGTGGGGTTGACTAGCTGGCCCGTGGCGAAGTGGCGCAGCTTGCCATGGCCGGGGGTGTCGACAAGCAGGAACCGGCGTGCTCGTTCATAGGCCGGATCGCCGGGCGAGCGAAAGTGGGCCGACTCGGGCGTGAAGCTGTCGGGGAGGAGCGCCTGGATGGTCAGGGGCGATGTCGATGTGTGCGTGGGCGCGGCGGCGACGGCTCTGCGCTCTGTCTGTTACGCATATCAGAAACTACTACTTCTACTGCTACTAGTACCAAGGGAGTGACCTACCAGCGTCAGGAACGCAGTCTTGCCCGCACCGCTCGGCCCCAGGAGCAGGAAAGAGGGCAGCGTCGTCGGCGTGGCCCTTTTGTACACAAACTGGTGCAGCAAGATGGGCAGCACGACCGCTACGAGCAGCGTAATGACGATGGTGGAGAGGTGGGGCGCAAAGGCGGCCGTGGCCCAACTGTCGGAATCGTACCAAGCCATGTCTTGTTGGGGCAACAAGCACGCACAAAAAGTGTCGCTGTCGCTGTCGCGGTTGCGGTCACGGTCGTTGCAGGCAGATGACAAACACTGTGTTGTGCGCAAAAGGTTTCTGGTCGTGGGTCCGACCGCCGACGCCAGCCCTGCGGGGAGACGCTCCCGAGAACCGCCCGGAGCTAATCGCAACAGTAAAGAGCTTCCTTTCACCTCATCTCATCGCGTCACCTGTAGCGCGCACATCGCATGTTAAAGAGAAGGGCCTCCTGCTTCAATTCAGGGAACTATCACAAGCTTTTGAGGAAGTATATAGTCATACAATTCACAGGACCACCATCATTAGTCGCACTTCATCATCATCATCATCCTCTCCCTTCTTCACCTCCCTCAGCCCGATACCATCTTGAAAGAAAAACCGTGTCCCATGGCCCGTGATTCATACATCAATGACAGAGCCTTCATGACCAGACCCCGCAATCGCAACCGGCCAAGATGCCGAGTGTCGACTCGACACCGACCAGCGACAGCATAACAAAAAGGTGTATGACCAGCCATTTTTTACCTATATGCTCCATGCACCATGCAAAGCCCGAACCCTTTGCATATCCCAAGATAGTCCCGTGTAACAGTTCCGACGGACCCCAAGCACCCAACACCATTTTCGCTGTCCAGTTGATGCGGGCAACATCCGTTAAAGAAGACACATTGACCAAATACGAGTGCATTGAAACGAAAAGGAAACAAGACTAGGAAAATTGACGCTCATGCAAGTCATGACAGTCATAGCATGGCGGGGGGTAGTAGTGCAGGATTAAGTATGCTTGGGGGTGCGAGATATAGGTAACGTGCCATGCTCCAAAACGAATAAACCGGATAAGAAAAATAACAAACGACAGAATGCAGGCGGGCGCTGCTTGGAATTGTCGACACATCCGGCGGTCCTGGGTGGTTGAGAATACGACATTCCAAATCCGGTAAGGCGCTAAACGTTTCACCATCACCCTCTGCTTAATGGACGTTCGATATTGCAGCCGAACGCCAGCTTTGTCATGCGCCCGCTAGGATAGGCTCCCAATGCCCCGCTCGTTTTATCCTTGCGCTATTGCGCTGTTCATGCTGCGAAAAATAGTGTCTGTGCGCAGTTCACCGGGTCGAGCTGCTATTGGCTGGGGAAGAGATGGGGCGCAATACTCGAAGGAATTAAGATAAAGAAGCGTTAACATGTAGTCGCAAAGTCCGAGAGGGGCTGGCTAAGTATGCTCGAGGATCATCTTCGTCGGTTTACTGAGTCATCCTGCTGTCCATCCATGCTGGGCGGCCTCTTGATCCCGGACGTACACGAGGGAATCGCTTTGTCGAACTGAACCGGTCAACAGACATGACAAATGGTGAAAGAGTCTTCGTCTGTGTTAGTACCCCGTGTGGGCCGCCATGTCTGGGTAATACCCGCGACTACTTTCCATACCTTGGAACCGCCCGCACCCTCCAACCTGCCAGCCGGATGCGATGGCGGCGGGGCCTGGAAACTCTTGCTTGATCGTCCGTTCAGGAAGTGGGAGCGCCGGTACGTCGACCTTTGATGGAATCCCTTCGTAGATCGGGGCTGGGAAGTATTGATACCCATCATAACTGTCGATGGGCTTGTTTTCGTCTTCGTCCACCATGTGTTGGTCTCCTACCAAGCCTTCAACCGTCCCTCCACTTAGGGAGCTTGCAGAACTGACGGAGTGGCTGCCAACCGGGCTGGGGTCTAGTGAGTAAGTGTTTCCTCTGTACATACTTCCGCCCATAGTAGCACCCCCACCGCCTGACATTCCGTTCCTATATCCTGTTCCGTACGCAGGCCCGTTAGATCCAAGCCCTGGATGACCGGGGCCGCCAACGCCTGAGCCGCTTCCACCCCGAGAGGTACCAGCATTGTGAGGTCCTTCATTTGAGTAATGACTTGGTGACCGGCCGCGCACAACAACAGGATGAGATGATCGCGTAGCGACCTTAACCCAATTTGGTTCCGAGTCTCGAGGATTCTGGATGTTTGCCCACAGCTCCACAATTAAGTGGTAATATTGCTGCTGTGCTCTCCTTTTTCCGTTGTTAGCAGTTGCCGACTTGAATTGAATCCTTTCAAAGGCGTGCTGGTACGTGCTTGAGGAATGGCTTGTCGGGGAATACTGGTGGGACTGGTCAGACTCGTTCTGAAGGGGTAGTTGCGGGGCCGCCGCAATCTGGGAAGTAGTGTGAAAATTATTCAGACCATAGGTATGGTCATTGTGGCTCTTCCCGGGTGGTGTGGGTGCGAGGAGTTCTTTTTTCATTGGAAGTTGAGGACCCTTGTCGCGTTTTGGGGTGTGCTGGATCAGCTCGATGCTCTTGCCAGTTGCACCATCAACTGCAGCGGACAGCGAAACAGCCATAGACTGGATCTGCTCAGCCTTCCCTCCACGACTCACGTAGAGCCGGCCATTTGCGATCCAGGGGGTGAGTGTGAATGAGACATTCACCGCGAAGTAATTCCTTCGATAGCATGTCCACACCCGATCGCTAGACCAGAAGAAGCCTTTTTCAATCTTAGCTTCAATGCTAGGAATTACGGCAGTGCCTTCGCATGTGATATCGACATAAGTCTCCTGGGCGTTGAATGGAGGTGTCTCGTTCTGGCCGTGCTGAGCAGGCTGCGATCCATACCCCAGCAAGGCTGAGCCATAAGCCCCAGATGTCGTCAAAGGCATGGTAGTAGGTAGGACACTTCGTGGAGTGTCGGGGAGGGAGCTGTAACGAGACGCCTCTGAATGTTGCCGGGGGGAAAGAGTGTGTGAATGTCGGAGCAGACCAGGTGTTGATGTGGTATAATTATCTCTAGCCGACGCGCCCATGGAGGGTGACACAGGATTGCCCATCCCAGGTGATCGTGCCGGAGGTAACATGGACATAGCCGACGACGAAGTATCAGTTCTATCGTGTCGCTGTCAGCCGTCATGCATGAAAATCTCAGGTTCTACACGCACGAATGCGCCACAAAGGCTACTTACAGTGACGACATCCTTCGAGTCGACGACATGTTACCATACGTCGAGTAAGAGAGGGGCGCACTAGAGAAGTTGTTTGCTAGGCTAACGGAATTCGAATAGATGGGGGTGGCTGTCGGAGAAAAGGTTGTGAAGCCTAGTGAGGTAGAGGCGTTGGAGCTGGGGGAGGCGGAATAAGACCCAGAACCTGAGTCGGAAAGGCCCGTACCAGACCGATACCTACTGGCGAGCGTTAGTCAACCCGACAGAACAATGCTAATCGGCCAGAGTGATGCCAACAAGAGCTATGTGTAACCGGGGAGTTGGGTGGCACAGTTTAAGTTGTCAACTTGGACAGGGACGATATGCCATTACCGCTAGGGTTGTCGTGTGATCAATGTGACAGACCGTCCTGCTGGGAAAGCTAGGTACGCCATGCATCTGGAACGTGTGCGACAGGAAAAAATATGAAGGGCATGACGACGTGTTTGTTCGGCGGTTGTGAAGAGCAGAGCTTGGGCAGCACCAGGCGAGGAGGCGTCGATAGCGGGCGGGAACTGGGCTGGGGGCCGCATGCCTAGGTAACAAGGCAACACTGCGGAGCCCGCCATGCCAGGCCGGGACGATGGAGAACCAATGAGAGGGAATACTTACTGGACGTCGGGTTGATGGGAAATGTAACCGCGAGGGGGCAGAGAGTTGAGAATACTGGTCGTTGAGTGGCCTAGGGCCCCGTCGCGCCTTAGCTGATCGGGACCAGCTGCAAAGGGACTATGATGTGCATGAGCACCAATTTGATCGATGCATTCTTGCTCCGAAGAGAAGGGGCCGTCCGATGCCAATGGCAGAGGTGGTTGAAGCACTGCTTATCCTGCAAGTCAGCCAATCAATCTGAGTCTGACCTTCGCGCTGTTGAACAAGGCGTGTGACAAAAACGGACAACGTGCACCCACCGGCGAAGAATGCCAGTCGAAGGGACGCGCGTGGGACTGTGGTGGTACAAAGGGCTCCGCGATCGGGTGGCAGAAGGAGGCGTGCAAGAGCGCACTACATGAACGGGCAGAAAGCAAAGCAACGGAGACCCACACGGTGTAGCAATAAATAGAGGGAAAACAGAGCAGTCGCGCGGCAGTGCCGTAGATCAATATAATAAGGGGAATATACGAGAGGAATGTGGACTATGTGGAAGAATGCGGAGAAGGGCGCCAGCGCCAGTTTATGGATGAAGGTGCGGAAAGCGTTGAGGGTTTGTGCTCCACGCAGGACATGGGGTGGCATATGTGTTTAAGGCTGACTGACCTTGATTCATTATTGTAGCAGCAGCCGCAGCAGCGCTCTTATAATGCCCGTCGAGGCCCTTGCGAGAAGTGCGACTCCTTCGTCTCTGCGCGAGAAGCGAATCTTACACCTCAGCTCCTCGTCGCGGCGAATCCGACGCTCTGGGTCCGCAGCCAACGGCGCCGGCAGTGGCGAGCGTCCTGGTCGCTGACGGAGAGGTGTTCGCTGCTGCCGCTGACCTCAGTTCTCCCGATCCGGCGAAGGAGAGCGTCTGGCGCCGGACAACCAGTGTCGTCGCGGGAGGTCCGTCACAAAGAAGGCGCTCAAAGAGGCGGGCCTGCGCGCAAGCTCGCTCGAAACGGCTGTCCAAGGGCCCTGGGCGGGCGAGTTGAATGCCGTTGTTGGCTCGCTTCAAGGGAAATCTGGGGCGGTTTAACCGGCAAGGGGCGCGATCCTCGACTAGCTGCCGCTGCGAGGTGCTGGTGGCTGCCAATCCGTCAATGCTCCAATGCCGCTCGTTGGGCTGTCTGGAGGAGCGATGCCCTGGCCAGCAGCTAAAGCAATGCGCACTTTATCCAGCAGATTGGGTTCGTGATGCGCACTCGCTCTTACCACACCGCAACACCAAACACACGATGCTATCGTCGGCTTAGTCACGCAGGCAGAGAAGGCGGTGACAGACGGCGGGGAAACTGACGAATTCTGAAGGCTTCGAAATTGCTTCGACAGCTGTCGCGGCTGCGCGACACCTTAAGGCTAAAACGTTCGCCAACGCACCGAACTGCCAGGCCGTAAAGCGCGCTTTGCTTCTTCCCGCGCCCGTCTCCACAGATCTCAAATCGCGAGAGATGAGAGCGCACAGGCAGACTCTGATCTGCCCTCCCGCTCCCAGGTTGCTGGTCTGCTGCGACGTCGCCTGCTGCTAGACTGAGACCTGTCAGTCTGCGGGCAGATGCCGAAGGGGACATGTCATAATCTTTTCGAAACTTACCAGGTTCTCCTGTCGAACGCCCAAAAATGATGTGGCGTCAACAGCTTCCTTGGGGAGGGATCTGACTTGTCTGCCTCGCAGTGGAGTGTTTAGCGATCCGCGCGAAGGCCGGGCTGGCGGATACGGATCTTGTTGAGGGACGATTGTTGCGCCGGGACTCTGGCGTCGACGTCAGATGTGATGCCGGTTTCGAAAATATGGATCTAGTAGGTCGTCAAGTTTGCAGCAGAGCAGAGACTGCGATGAAACTCCTGTAAATATGCGAGATGGTGAAGAAGTCGGCCGTCTCAAACAGTGAAGGGAAGGAGCATATATGCACAGGGCCTTGGATCGAATTCGCCTTCTTTCCTAACGGCGTTGTTCCACAAGGCCGACAGGGTTCGATTTCGATATCCCCGTGATCTTTGTTTTGCAGGTGCTGCTTGGTAGGGTACCAAGTTTCCGAGGCGAAAACAATGAAAGTAGGGCAGGCCGAGTGTGATCGAGATATACGAGAAGGGAAGTGATGAGAGTGGAGATAATGTGGGGTTGGGAAATCAAAGGATGCAGGAACAGTGGTCGAATGGGAGACGGGGGCCGGAGTGTGAATACAAAGGCGCGGCGGTAGAAGTACAGGGCAGAAGAACAGGAGCAGCTACAGAGTCGATACAGGGTAGAGCCAGCCAAGGGCTCATATCGGGTTGTTTGGCTGAAAGGAGAAATGTCTACCTAGTAGAGGTAGCTTCGAAGCATCTCTGAGAACAATGGATCAAGATTCAGCCCCAAAGCAAATGATGCGTATTGCCAGGCTCAGACCATCACCCATTCTCTAGCACCACCGTAGCATTGGCAAGCTGCAGCAGCGACCATTTCCCAAAACGGCCTATCTATATCTCCGATGCCAGGGAGGAATGATTTGCCCCAGGGCCCAGGCTCCCATCATTTCTCGAATTGTCTCTGGCCCACGCAGCGCCTTGCATTCCTTGCACCGGATGTATGGCCTTTGTTGCCCGCCGGGACCTAACCCACTGACAAGCGTGAATTGACTGGCTCGTCTGGTAGAGCATCACAGTCCCGTGCAGCGACGCAGGAACATTGGCCACGACACGGCACTCGATGGGGGCTGCCTCGACACGGCAGGCCAAGGGCCGCCCGCTTGGGACAGCAATGTTTCATCTCGACCAGCCTCTAAGAATAATCCATGCAGAGAACAGATGACCAAAGTTTGCTCTGCGTCAGAGAGGGGGGCGTTGCTTGCATAGCAACGGCCGGTCAGCACTGTATCGTAGGCGGGCCCGAGATAGCTGGCTTGCTGGCTTTGGAGAGGCCACGGGCCGGCAGCAGCTGAGGGGCACACCCACGGTTGGACGAGAGAAACGGAAGGGCAGAGGGCAGAAGGAAAGGAGAGGTTTGTTCGGTGAGCCGTTACCTGTCACAGAGCCGAGTGCGAGAGAAGAAGGGCCTGCACAAAGACGCCACCGCCATTTGCAGGCCATTTGCAGGCGTGCGATGCAACCCTTCGCCTGGAGAATTCTGGGACCACGGGGCATTTCGAGTTAGCAGCAGCTGGCCTCAATCACGGCGCTGCGCCATGATCCGGGCTCGTCTCGCTCGCAAGCACATCACGGTCCCGAGCACTCGGGAGCTGCGCAACGATCTGAAAGCGGGCTGGTGGCAGCCAGTTCGTGGACTCTGCAGAGGGAATGAATGGCTTGGCACGGGGCTGAACGGTGAGTGAATGAGTGCCCCGGAGGTGATGGGCGCCGGGGGGCAATTTGCGGTGGCCGTGGACGTGAAGGGTGGAGGACCGGAGGAGTGGGAGGGAGGAAGGCAGGACTCCCCAACGGCAAGTATTATCATCCTCACAGCAGGCCATGGCCAGGTGCGCTTTACTTCCTGCGACTCCCTCCTTCCATGGCAAGCAGGCTTGAGGTGGAGATGCGAAGGTGCGATGGAGGGCTGGCACGGCCAGGGGTTGGAAGGGAAGGATGGACCCGGTGACGTGCAGTTCGTCGCGGCTATTCCTCCCCGCTCGGACGCGCGCTAGGCAGCTCTCGGCACAAGGCCATGGCTGCTTCCGCCGTGCGTCGGTGCCCCGGCAAGTGCCCAGCCCGCCCAACCCGCCTCGATTCCTCTCCACCATGAACCACCTAGGCATGAGGCCATAATCTCTCACGGGCGATGACCATCGCACGCAGCGGTCGATGCAGCGCAGCGCTGCTCCCCTTGCTCCTAACTCCCAGTGCTCCAGTGCTCCACGCGCTGGACGTGACATCTCTTGCTGCCCGCATGTGTCTAGCACGTTGCGCGCTGCCCCCCAACACTCGGGGCTGACCGGCGAGCGCATCTTGACAATCTCTTCGCATTGCATCCCTTGCAGTGTCTGTCTCCGCCCGCGCTGCAGCGTCCAGCCATCCGGCCCAATCGCTACCCCGAGCCCGCTAGAAAGCCCCTTCCAGCACCCTCCAAGCAGCTCGCCGAAAGGCTTGCGGCAGCAGCCAACATGAGACCGCCCCAAAGCGTGCTTCTCCCATTTCATGCCTGTCCTCGGTCATCTGACGCATTTCGATGGAGGCCAAAGGAAGCAGGCCTGTGCCCGCTGTCCCGAGCGGCCTCCAGGGCTCGCCGCGCCATCTGACCCAGCATGGACATGCGAGGCCACTCATTCCACGACTCCACGGCACAGCAGCCCGTTGGAGCGTAGATTGAGATGGTGGCTGAGCGGGCAATCTGGACGTCACACAATACCTCGGACGCTGCATCTCATCTTAACGTCACAAGATTTTCAGCTAAGCTGCAGGGAATATGATTTCGAGGCACACCGACCTGCAGCCTCCCGCTCCTCCCCTTGACGGCGAAGGTCGGCGCCCAAGCAAACTGAAGACGTCTGTTGTCTTCTGGCCGCCTGCAGCAGCCTCGAATATACTTCGGGAGAAACAGGAACCGCTCTAAATGCCCGCCCTTGTTCAAACCCAATGTCTCAGGCAAACTGTGTAAGCCAGAGCAGCTCCTGCTGTCAACTACGACGACAGGCTCTAGTGAGGCTATCACTCTTTCCTACGCCCGGCCAGGCGTAGGGGTTACACAGTGGCTGCGCTAATCGCAATTCACCATTGGGTGGTCAGAAGGGGCTGACGTGATGCGGTGATCCCTTCTCGAGAGAAACGTCTACCAGCAGCGGTACGGGCCGCCACTGATGAGAGTCGAAGGCTCTCTATGGGAAAGTCAAGCGGAGACTTCATCACTATTATCCCTTAAGCAATATCTCGACAGACTATCGACGGGAACCATTTGCTCTCCAGCGTCCCAGCAGACTGGTCTTTGTCTCGGACAACCCGACCTTCGTCTGATACCTTGGACCAGCCTCCGTCGAAATAGTCCTGAAAGATCATGTTCAGGTGGCGATCTCCCGACCTTGTCTGATGCAAGATTCAACGCCTTCCACTATATCTTGGGGTGTGTTCCTTGTTCACTTCTCGAGGTATGGAGACTCCAAGTTATGACAGCATATAGAGAAACTCACTGCCACTAGCTGACTGTGGCGGCTGTCAGCTGGCGATCATGCCAACTGGCGTGACCGCTACGAGTAGTGTGGAAACACAGGTTCAGTGATCTCAGGGACACTCTCTTGGTTCTTTGCCATGTTGGCGACAAAATATGAAGACTGTACAGCATCCCAATTATGGCTCGGGAGCATGGTTAGCTGCGTCTCGAGCCCTTTGCACGACTGGATATCTGCGACATGAGGACTCGCACAACGGATCTCGTGGAACTGTTGAGCTGTTCAACCCCACACGAAAGACAATGAATGGTTCTTTAGATTTCTTCTAAACCGAAAATCTATCGCTGTTGACTCAGCAACCTAGCTCATTGAGAAGCTCCGCCCTACATGTGCCTATCCTTTCGATACTCTGTTGTCTCGTGGGGAGATGCGTCGGATAGCGGCGTAGGTTACGCATTACTGACTACTTTCTTAGTCGAACCGGACTTTTTACTTTTATGCTACGCTAGCACGCGGACATGATGCCTGATTGAGCTGCGTAATCAACGGTTGCTCTTTCATCCAAGACGCTGGTCTTTGAGGATGTTATTCTATCACATCCTGGTAGCGAAGCAATAGTGTCGTACGGGGCGGCCGATGGCATCCGAGGAACCTGCGGGCGCGAGAAGCCCGGTTCGTCGCTCTTGTCGTACCGTGGATCGCCTGCTAACGACAACGCAAACGCCTTAGGGGCTTGCGGGTTCTCCAAGACCCTCTTCTTTACAAATGACCAGCAATACAACAGCTTGCCTTTGCTGTCAGCTCCACATGTCCATCCCTGGAGTCCCCACACGCCACCACGCTGTTGTATATGCCTCTGCATCGCCCATGCTCCAGACTGCGCCTCATGAGGATTTGCTTCAAGAGCTGCTGACATCAACACGCTGCGGTCCAACGTGCTCCTCATCGAGCCCAAGTGAATCAGCTGGAGGCCACAAGGCGTCTCATCAGTCATGCTTGCAGGTGGATATATGCAGACAGCCTTCTGGCTATGCTCTCGGCGGGTCTCCGAGCGTAGAGAACACAGTGGAGCCGCTGTAGAACATTTGATCCCTTCGATCAGCCCATGAACCATTGGCCCGTGCGAGCATTGAGGACGCAAACCGCAGGGCTGCGAGAAGGGCTGCCAAATGACGTGAGCCGCATGATTGGCGCGGCTGCTACACACTTGCTGCTTCTGGAAGGCAGGTGACGACTGTTTGTCTCAGGTTTTAACTGGACATACTTGCCTGTTGTGGACCGACACCCAACCCCCCAAAAAGTGCTCCGCCCACAGCGCGAGCATCGTCACAAGCTGCGCCTATCGCCAGTGTAAACGTTACAAGTCTGCAGAACATAATCCGGGGAGAGTCAATCAAAAACGCCACAGTGCCGCAGCATGTTAATGCCGTATTGATTCCATGGCGCCATCGCTTGCGAGCGAGTGAATACCTCATTCTCCGTGGACGACAACACTGGAACGGCTGATCTCCAACATCCCTCAGCGTTTTCAATTTACCTCACGGCCAGTGCGTCAATCACGACACTCCTGCCCATCCTGTTCTGCGTCCAATTATTTTCTTCACTAAAGCTACTAACGTTGAAAGCGACTACTGCCCCTGAACGCTGCAGGATATTTGTGTCAGCTGAGTACAACATCCAGCACAAGATCGGGCACTGCATGTGTGTTGTCGTAATCTCCTCTCGCCTAGTGCTGGCTCCACCTTCTGCACGTGCCTATCAATTGAGGCAATGAGGACGGGGTAATTGTTCTCACTAGGTGCGGCCGATCCCTTATCGTGCACGTTCTTTTACATACTCCGGATGATCTAGGCAAAGTACAAGAGACAATTATCGACGCGAGAAGCGCTGCACGAGAACGCCTCTGCAAGGATTGCAGACCTGCGCCCTATTACCCTGATGAAATGCCCGAGCCATTTGGACAAAGCTGAATTTCTACAGTCGTCAGATGTCACTCATTTGTTTGCCTTCCTTGCTATCTACGGCTGTGCTATCTTGCTTCGCTTGTCTGTAGTTTCTGTTTGTCGAGTCTCCTGTCAGCCCTTGTGAGGCAGGCAACAGTTTTGAACATCTTCATACCGTACGAGATTTTCAGACTCAAAGAAATAACTTGTTGGCCCTGCCAATCTCTACGAGATACAGTCGCACTCCTCTTCACCAAGGACTTGGGGCAGCCGCGGAGACTTTCAAGGACTTGCATTGTTTCCCGCGTAAACTTGCAGCAACAGGTTTCCTGGGACGCCTCGATTGGATCATGGGATTTCAGAAACTACAAGCATCCTTGACTTCACGAAGAGGAGTCACGATGTCCACGAAAATGCTCGGAAATTTTTCTGCAGGCCCTATTCATTCCCGAAATCTCAACAAGGGTCTCTTTCTCACTGATCTCGGGATCTACTGACCGATATTGCTTACGGCAGCGGCAGAGCCGGAAGTTGCAGAAACAAAATATGGCTCCTCTGTCGGAGTAATGAGGCTGGTTGTGTAGCAAACACTGATCTCTCATGCCACCTCTACCACTACTTGCTCAGAAGAATATGTCTGAAATGCCAACACCATTGATTTGCGATGCCCATTTTATTTTCCAATTATTGCAAACTAGAACCTGCTCTTGGAGATGATTCCGTTCACTAAGCTTATCTTCGAACTATATTTCACGTCTTTTATCCCCCACAGCACGAAGCAGGACAATAGCCTTTGTTTACGATCTAATCATAGCCTATAGGCGTGACTATTTTCAGTTAGGCCGGCAACTTACACTTTCAATGCAGGACAAATCGAGCGAGATAACTGTAAGGAGCTTCCATCAGTCCCCTTATACACCACCCTTCGGCACAGCACTTCTAAATTTTAGATCATATCTGTTACTACTCCCAGGCTATTCGTATTAGAATGAGCTTCCTGGTTTATAGAAATTTCTGTCTCCCTTCCATGTACGTCTCATGTCCTTCTCTGCGAATACCTCGACGTATAGTGAGCAGCCCCTCCTACGGTATGGAAGAGTGGGCAAACACAGTATCCACAATTCTACACCTTTAAAGCCTCAAGTCGGACATCGCGCAATTGCCATAGGGAAGGAACATGAAATACTTCATCTTAGAATACACGGGCGCATCTTCATGGGTATACACGACGGCAATCAAGCCTTGTGAGATCCTATCTCCCATACATTAGGAAGTGGCTTGGATTTGCGGCTATGTAGTTAGGTCTAGAGCTACTATAATCCTCTTCACTCTTTACCCTTAGATAAATACCTTGATCTTACTTACCTCAGAGTTCATAGCAAGCACTCTAGTTCCCGCTTCATGTCCAGTGTTCACGCCCGCTTTCATCTTGACCCCGAAATGCTCGTAAGCGCCTTGTAAGTTGCGGTTTTACAACCACCGTTCTACCCTCTAGGTCGTGCCCTCGAGCTGTATATCGGTGATATCATCAGAATCGGGACAGAGGCTACGCGTAGAAGAGTAGGTGGGGTGAGTATTTATAGCAAATATAACTGGGAAACTGCGGAAGCGAAGAACAGGGTAACCTCCCTTACTTGCGGCCTGTTTACGCTTCGTGGTACTTTCATTCAGACTTCGTCATCTACCTAGACTACCTCTATTCTATAAAACTCTAGTACCCCAGAGACACCAAGGGCTTACCAGCAACTATTCACAAGCCATAGCCTCCGCCAGTGTTCGGAGTGGGTGGTTGAACCAACTGCAGTTGCTAAGTTCACAGCGGCTGGTTCTTAGCAAAGGTTTCGGGGCTATAACTTAGTTCGCAGTTGCCTGGAAAGCTTTTAAAGAGTTTTCTATTAAATCTGCCTTCTAAATTTTGAGCAGCTCTCTGAAATGACCCCTCGGTGCTTTACGGTGTTCACACTTTTTAAGGCTTATTTCACTATCTTGGCACCCCAACTTACTTGATGAGGCTTAGTTTAACGCCTTGGGCACCACCTGCGAGCATCTGGGCACCTGCAGTCGATCAACTGCATGTGAGTCAACCATCCACGCCGAGCGCTGGCCTCCGACAATCTCTTCGACTATACACATCTTTTTCAATCAACAGGCTCCATGAGCAATGTTGCATTAGGAGTGAGAGGGTATGGTGGGTTATGGTAGTGACTCATTCATCTCAACTAGACGGTAAATGAATGTTGATAGTTACGGGACAAGCCAGGTTTTCAAACACGCCATTTTATAAGCCTTCTTAATCACTGAATGTGTCGTTATACTCCAGAGACTTTTTTTTTTAACGCAGGCCGGTTTTCCTAGAAGAGCCTAAGTTCAGGAACAAAGAGTTTATTAAATCTCTAAGACACTAAGAAGAGCTTCGGTTTATTTATAGACCCCTTCCACATAGGCTCCACCTCCCATCTTAGAAGAAAATATATTGAGGGGTTAGCGGGTAGTTATCCCTACTTATCGACAACGATAATGGGTTCTTCTCAGGCTCGTCCAAAGTTCTCTATGCAAACATGCAAACAATTCTACAGTATATAATATACATTACAAAGCCTTAAAGAGAATTTCAGCTTAAGTTTAGGTTAGGGGACTAACAAGATCTCTATAAGGGGGTTGATTGATTGATTGATTGTAAGGGAATATAGTGACTCAAGTCGCATTCTATCCCTGGCCTACCCCTACACCCTCATCAAAGGCCTTTCTAGATTGAAAGGATAAGGGAAGGACCGTAGATGAACTCCTTCACTTCGTGGTAATATATACATCTTTGGCCTATAGAGTTAGTAGTTCGACCTCTTAAGCAGCACCTACACCATAATGGCAGTAAAACCATGGACATATAAAGTATTACCAATATTTTATTGTTGCTGAGCTTTAACACAAGAAGACCCTGTAACTAGAAGTCCGAACGTAAGGAAGTGTCCTCTAAAAGTTACGATGTTTGTCCTATTTTCCCTTGATTCATTTCGCCCAGGGGAGTTCACGCTGAACGGAGTTCATGCTGTTCTATAGAAGAAAGGATATTCCTGTACTTTCTCTGTTACACAGAGGTTATATAGAAGGCGTGGAAATGTGGTACCTAGGTTGGATAATGTACTTATGTACAGAACTGCTTGAGAGCAATAGATAGACCTGAATAAGGTCCACACGGTCTTGTGAAGAGTAAAAGCGATTGTGCTATAAACCTTTTCAAGGATAATCTATAGGAAGAGGAAGATGCTTTGATCATGAGACATTGAATTCCCAGGGTGTAGGGAGGATACACCAAAAACAGTAACTCGAATGCAAAGAATAAACTACTGTAAGCTACTTCACAGACATTTTCCTTGAAGTCCACTAGTACACTAAATTCACAAGGTTACGTACCTCCTTTGCAGAAATATCCCTTCTCAAATATTCAGTTGGCCAAGTCCAGTTCAGAGGGTATATTAAGAAAAGCATCAAACATGGAGGAATCCAGCGGGCAATTTAAATGAGAGTAGGGCTATACGGCAGGTACACTCTATGGCACGGTTCAATTAGGATATGCAAGCGGAATCCACAATGAATTACCCCTCTTGTCGTTAGACGAGAATGGATATTCACCTCCATGTATCTACCTCCATGTATCAATTCAGCCATGAAATGGTCAAAAGGCAATGGGGGTTCCCGCCGAGAAAAGATAGGTGACTGAATGAGAGTAGAGGAAGGACAATTAAGACGCCAAAGGGCGACTGATGGCCTGATAACAACGTTAAACAGCCCAGATCAGAAATCGGCCATGATGGACAGTGCTAATAGAAGCTTTGACGTAATCACTATTGCAAAAGCACTAGGATCTAAGATGCCCTTTGATCCATGTTCGCAAGTAAGAAGAGTTAGTGTGGAGGGATAATGTTTACTCACCAAAGAATCGCATTCCATGCAGTGTCAGCTCAGCGCCGCAACGAACTTTTGGGGGGAGCCGTGGGTAAGGCATAAAATAAAGGCGTAATCCATTTCCACTAAATGTCTTCAACGTGTGTTTGGCCAGCACCGTATTCTGCAAGTCCCGTACATTCGCACAACAAATCACCCGTATAGGGCTATTTGTGAAATGCAACTAAGGCCAAAGTTACAAAGCCCTCATCGACGTAGAAGATCTCATGGGTTATTTTTTTGAAGGTGTGATAGGATCGAACTCTCAAGGGCTCACCAAGCGTCAGCAATTCTGTGGGCCGTTCGTTCTTACCTCAGATATTTAGCCTCTGCTGGGATTTTGAGCGGAGAGTGTGCTCATTCAACGGTGTCTCCACCACTATTCATTCCACTGAGGCGGCACCTTGCGATTTCTTATTCAAGCGATCTATTGGCGATTAATTGAACCCTATCGTAAAGCACAACAATGCCCAGAGGGGCTAATCTTGATTCGGTCGGTTTCTTCCAGTCTCCTCGATAATAAAATGTGTGTCTAGAATCCGTTGCCATTCCCTATATTATGAGACCATATCCAAATGACTCGTATATATTCGCTAAGATGACGGTCGCGACCGGTTCCGAACAAGGAGTGAGGAGCAAGGGGGAGGGTTTAGACTGTGTGTGTGTGAGAGTGTGTGTGTGTGAGAGAGAGAGAGAGAGAGAGAGTAGTGCACTGGGCCGTGGGCTGCTTCAGGTCGGAGATACCGAAACCGGGCAGTATCGCGTGATCTAGGTCGAGGCAGCGCGCAATTGAATTGTTGAGTTATAGAGAGGAGTGATCTTTGTCGCGGGCGATATCATCGCTCCGCTTAAATCCCGATTCGTTCCTCCTATCAAGTAATTTGGTGACCTGACGCTTCCAGGCGGAACGAGGTGAATAGCAGGGACGGTGGAGGTACGGACAATATTGGTTAAAGGTAGTTGAAGTCGTGATGGTTACAGTCGAGTAGATCTATCGAGAGGTCAGTACTAGCGCCATATAAAGGAGATTGGTGAACAAGGACTTGTTCCTGACGATAGTAGCAGCAGCTCTGAGATTGCTCAAGTGTTTCAGTATAGTTTTCGTCGTCCCAATAATGATATCCCGCTCAACATGCAAATCAGTGCCCAGTGTACGCATATCCAAGGAGCCCTTCGCTGTACCCGACGAATTCGGAGAGTTTGCCGGCGGACGTGAGATTGTTTGTGCGCACCGCTGATTGTCCTGACAGACACGAACTCGAGAGTGACGCTACTCAGAAGTGACGTCTGACCTTTGAGTGCAAGAGAGAGCACCATGCTCTGTGCTACTGGTGTAGAGGCTCCACTACATATATCAAATGAAATATCCCCTGGTGCTGCCCACCCATGGTCGAGGACTGGGGTAGGGTAAGGAACGATGGCCTCGAGGAAACATTTTTGCGACGGCCACCGCGTGCTATTGTTCGATTAGTCACTGTGGGAGGCTTACGTTAATCTCCTGTGAGTGATCTATCAGTAGAGAAAGATTTATGCGCGCTGGGAGTCTACAAAGGAGGATTTTGCGTGGTGATAGAGGAGTGTAAACAGACCATGACGCTAGATGCCGTTACATGCAAGTCGAAATGCTATGTGCGGGCCGTTGCAGATGTGATTCGGCAATTTTGCGGATCCATTGTGTGCGTTAATCTGTCCATGGCTTGGCAACCAACACCTTAAACTTTGCTTTCTACTACTAAATTTATAACATACTATAACAGTTTATAAATGAATGCATAAGCAGAGCTTGTTTTAAGTCACTTATTAAACTCTTTCTAGAGAAGAAGACTGCATTAGAAGAAGCTTATAGAAGAAGACTATAAGTAGAGCAGACAATAAAAAGTAGTCTACAGACTAAAACTTATAAACTATATTTTTATAAATTCTACACAAAGACCTATATACTTATAAATACTATATAAAAGAACACTTTTTAGTAGGTCTGTTTACACAAGTACTTATTAGCAAAGTTAAAGTACTAGCTAAAATCCTAAGTAATGTAAATAACAAGCTGCACATCTTAAGCCTAGATAGTAATGCGCTTGCTATAGATAGCAGCTAGCTAAGTGCTTATAAATTAATAAGTCTAATACTTTATCTAATACTAATACATTAGCACTTACATTCTATTAAAGTTATAATAAAGAACTTAGTAGTTATTTATAATGCATAAAGTGCCTACTTACTCTAGTAAAAAGGTTTATTATATTAACATATACACATGCTAGTAGTTGCTCTTTAGTAGTAGTTAACTTAAAAAGGTTTAGTAAAAAGCTAGAATTAAAGTTATTTATATTTTTTTAAAGTAAAATAAATTTTTTTTTATGTCTATATTTAAGTAAATTAGTAGTGCACTTTTTATAAGTACTTTATTAATTTAATTTTATGTTAAACTACCTTTAATTATAGGTAGTGCATGTATCTAACTTAATATTAAGTAGACTTTTATAGAAGTTATTAATATAGCTTTTATTAACTTCTAGTATAGCCTAGTCTTTAAAGAATTTAACATTATTAAAATTTATAAGTACAGGTGTAGATAGAAAATTATACGCATAGCGCTTAGCATTTAAGAAAATATCTATGTTAATGTCTTTATTTAAACTATTACTAAGGTTGTTTTTATTTATACCTGCTTTTTATAACTAAGAGGGTGTAGACTAAAACCTTCTTTATATTAATAGTAGCTTTTAAGTACATTACATACTTAAACTAATTAGAGTAAATAGCATAGGTAGTATTTAAAAAAAGTTACCTAATAAGCTAAAAGTTTTATATTAGAGAAATTATTAAAGCGTCTATTATATAGAAATGTTATAAAGAAGAGAGCTTAATAAGCTAAGGTTTATAAAAAGTAATACATGTACTAGTTTTTTATTTATAGTATAAACATTAACTTTACTTTTTAATTAGTAACACTTTTAATATAAAGTCTTTTACTTGCTATTTCTTTTAAACATATTATTTGCCTAGTCTAATAGCGTAGAACAATAACAACATAGGGGTACTAGAGGAGATAATAGCAGGATATAGAGTTGTAGTCTGTTATTTATAATATATGTAATATTAGTAAGAGCGCACCTCTTAGCTAGCAGTAGAGGTATAGGGCTGCCCTAGGTAGGGCGCTTCCTTACTTAAATTTATGTATTGCAGGGCGCACATTAAACCTTTTATTAAAGAAACGTCCTGTCTCTTTGTAGATCTATAAAGTAATAATAATTATTATAAAGTAAAAGAGGTTTATTAGCATTAAATAGCAAAGGTACTATGTTATAAGTTATAGCAAGAGGTATTAGACAGGTATTAGACAACACGCGCAGCAAGGTTTTAGTTTTTACGTAGGAAATAATTATCTAAGGATCTGCTGTTTTTATGCTTACATAAGCCTAAAAAGGCTAAAAGCAGTAATTCTTAGCTGCTAAGCCCTAACTAAAGAAAACTAAAGTCCACAGAAAGAAGCAGAGCAAGCTCTGCTAATAAGAACTTACAATTTTGCCTATAATACTATATAACTACCTAACATCTTTTAATTTTAGTAAGATTTTAATACCATAACGTACTTCACAGGCGAGTTGCTGTAAGAGCACTGTGAAGCAGGAAGCGTGAAGCGCAGAAGGGGGTACAGGATAGTATTGATAGACGAATCCTTAAGGAGACTCAGGGGTTCGTAAGAGGATATATATATATGTGCTGGGGCACGTGACGGGACGTCATGTGCCTAAGGCTGGGCCGAGGGCTCTCCGGGGAGAGTCCAAGGCATGTCCAAGTTGACCGTGACATGGCCCCCCTCCTTCTGCAGGTCGTCCTCGATCCTGCAATTAGATAGGTAGGATATCATGGTAACTTGGACTAGCCCCAGGCGGACCTGCGGTGGGGACTGTACAGGTTACGCCTAGGTAGTACTTATTACTAGTAACTAAACTCTAGAAAACCTTAGTAAGAGAAAACTATGTCTAAAGAAGTACAACTAGGAGAGTTAGAACATTATTACTAGCGCTGTAGCTGCTAATATAGAGCGTTCTTATCTTATTAGGTTAAGCCTAATAGGCTTGCAGAGGCTAAGTAAAGCAGATAGTCTATAATTAAAAAGCCTACTTTTATAAAAGTAACTTAAGATTATAACTTTTCTTTTTTACTATCTAGTTAAGGTCTACTTTTAAAAGTTCTAAAGTTTTAGTTTTAGTACTTATAAGTACTATAAGGCATCTGTAGATGCACTGCTCTTATGTAGGTAGTTCTCTTAAATGCAGCAGTTAATTACTAAGTCTTTCTTATTAGAAAAATAGTTATTAGTAAGCTTATAATATTATAATTTTATTTAAAATAGCTTAGAGTTTTAATATATTACTAGAACAGTTCTAAAGTTAGTGCTATAAAGCTTCTAAAACTAAATCTGTAGCTGCTTTAGTCTAGAGTTGCAAGTGCTAAATAGGGAGGTATAGTGCTATATAAGCAAGTTGTTCTGCTAGTTCTTTTAAGTACTAATAAATTAGTGCTTTAGAGATATCTCTATGCGTAAAATGCTTAAGAATAATGCTTTTAATGTGTTACTATTTGCTAGAAGTAGTTACTCTTCTAGTTAGTTAAGTGTAAGTATAAGTAACAGTTTTCTTAAGCTGTTTATATGTTTTCTTATTTCTCTAATATTCTATACTAAGCAGGTTGTAGGTAGTAAGGCTTTAAAGCAACTCTAAACTTTACATAGAGTAAAAAAAGTAAGTGTAAGTTTAGGTATAAAACACTATTCCTACTACTTTTAAACCTTTTTTTTTTTACTTTTACTTTAGCTCTTTTTTAACTAGTCTTTTTAGCTATAACCTTTTTTTTTCTTACTATGCCTATTACATCTTTTGCCTAGTGCTTTAAAGAGGAGATTTCTGCACATGTCTATAAGCTTTTACCTTACTTAGAGCCTTAGCTGCTACTTATCTAAAAATAGTGCTGTAGCTGTGTTGCTGTGCTATTATCTAAGAAAGGTAGTAAAAAGCTTTTAGCTTTTAATCTTTACATAGCTATAAACACTAGTGTGTGCATAAAAAGCACACTATTTAGTGTTTATAAAGGCTGTGTTAATAGGAAGGTAGGTAGCTGTGTAGAAGTAGGTCTTTTAGAGCTCTTTAAGTTTATGCTAACTATGTACAGCTTAATCTCTACTTCTGCTGCGCTAGAAATATCCTTTAGTACTATATTAACTAAGCTCTTAACTATAATAGATGCGCTGTTAAGACTATAAGTAACTTAAGTTAAGAACTTAACCTAGACGCTAAGGCTTAGCTCTGCTATTAGGAGGATGTTCTCTTATACGCCCTAGCCTTTAGGGAGCATATTAATGCATACTTTTAGTAGCTAAAGCGTAAGACTAAGGGCTTTACGCTAGTAGAGTATGCCTAATAGTGTTAGGTTTTCTAGGAACATAACTATAAGCAGCATAAAGTATGTCTTAGTATTATAAGTTATTTAAATTATAGCTAACTTTACTGTAAAGTAGTCTTAGTAGTGTTAGTAAAAACTATTTAAATAATACTATTATCTAGTCTAAGTCTAAGGTAATTTTTCTTAAGAATAGCTACGCAACTAACTAAGAGAAATAGTAGTACTACTATAGGCTAAATATACCTACTACTAAGGAGGTAAGCTTACTAGTTATAAATTAGCAGTTTAGTACAGCATAAATAAATTAAAAGCACGCAGAACTTTTATTTTACTAAGAGAGTAGCTAGTAATGTTTTTAGAAATCTTTAAAATGTTTCTGTTATATATATAGATAATACCTAGTCTAGACTTTACCTAGGACCTCTCTAGGTCTAGTAGGGCCCTAGACAGTACCTTTAATACAGACATTTACACTCTGCTCTAGGTTATAACTTTGTAAGCTGCATAAAGTTAAAATTTTATAGTAAAAAGTATAAGTTATTACTTTATTTTTTTTTTATTTATGTGCTAACTTCCTTTAGCAATTTCTGTGTTGCAGAGTTTAGATTGCATTAGGTTTTGCTATAAGTGCTAAAGTTAGTGCAGTTGTCCCCTAGGGGGTACCTACAGGTGTAGTGTTTAGCTGTTACTTCTGTTATAATATATTACATAAAGTAAGCTAATAATCTTAAAGAACTTTTTTATAGTTATTAAAGTATTTTTTAGGTTTTTAAGTAGAGTTTTTAAAAAGCTACTTAAGCTACTTTATAAAAAACTATTATCTTACCTTTAAATTTTTATGTTTAAGAATTTCTTTAACTTTATAGCAGTCTCTGCTATCTGTCTCTAGGACATGTACAGGCCTAGGCTAGAAGGGCTTTTTTTAAAGAGGCTTATTCTATTGCTCTAGCAGTAAAACATAGAAGACAGGATAGATTTTTTACATTAATTATAGTAGGTCTAGCTAGTATACTAGCTTTCTAATTTTCTTAAGTACCTTAAAGGGTTTTAAGTACATTACATTAAGCTTTTTTAATAAACACTATGTTTTAATATGCTTTAACTTTAGAATAACTTAATCTTCTACACTAAAGTGCTTCTCTAAATACTTAGTGTTATACTATTTAACTTAGTGCTGCTGCGCCTGCTTAAGGCATAAGCGCGCAGCTTTCTATTGCTTGTTCTATCTTAAGAGATAAGCAACTACTTAGTCCTACAGGGCTAGTGCCTTTCTAGACTTGTCCTATACCTAGGGCAGGCGCCTAAGCTAATAATTGTCTTTAACCCTATTAAAGCCCTTTAGAGTGACCCTGTACGCTACGCGTATTAGGCATTTGCTGTAGGAGGAGTGTTTCTTAGAGTTGTAAGCATACTCTGTGTACAGTAGCAGCTTGCACTAATTATTCTACTAGTAGTTTAAGTACAACTATAAGAATAACTCTAATTCTTAATTTTAATGCTTAGTTTACTTATTAGTCTAAGAATAAAAAGCTGTACTAAGCTAGTAGTTAATTTTTAAGTAAAAGTAGATGTCTAACTAAAACTAACTAGTAAAGATTAAACTATAATTAAAAATAAAAGTATTTAGTAGTTTTATTTTTATAAAGAATTACTTTTTTAGAAGGGTAGCTAGTTTTCTTACTATAATAGTCTTAGTAATAGAAAGGTACTAGACATACTTTAAGAAGCAGTTAATAAGTACTAGGATTAAGTTATAAGTACTACTTATAAAGTCTTTTAACTCTAGTAAGTTAGTAATAAAGTCTAGTAAGTAGTACCTTTATAAAAAAGTAAGTAAAAGTAAAGGTTCTAGTAACTTTTAAAGCTTATACTACTAAATCTTATTTAGCTAGCATAGTGCGCACCTTACAACATACTTGTAAACGTTATAGTAAAGGTACAGCTAGTAGTATTTCTTTTTAAGAAGGTCTATAGTCTTTTTAACACTATAATGCCTTTTTATAGAGTTGTTATAGTTCTTTGTTAAAATATTTTAACATAAGGCTTTATTATCTAGAATCTACACTCTCCTATTTCTGCGCAGGACACCTATAGGGTTATGCTTTTAAAATAGGGTGCTTTTTTTTACTTTACTTGCTTTTTTTTTTATTAAGAGCGCATTTAACTAATAGGCTTTATTAGTTTTCTACACTTACTTAATATACTTAGAGAAATGTTTTAAAACTTTTAAAGCATAAGTGTTTTTATCTTATATAGCTATAATAGTAAGATAGTTTAGCAATAACATTTTATAAATATAAGAGTAATAAAGGAACTTCTTTATAACATCCTAGGTCTGTTGTTGTATTATAGGTTCCCTGTAGGGGACCTGCAGCGCTTTAGGATTAACCGCCCTATAACTGCTATAGTCTATAGGAACAATAGGTTAGGTTAATAGAGGTGTACCTTTAATAATTAATGTTATGTTAGGTAGATTTAGGGATTCCCTAGGTATAGTACAGCACCTTGCCAGGTTACTGTTAGGAGAAGTTATACCACATGCTGCCTAACTAGCGTAATAAGCTGTAGATGTTTAAATTGCCTACACTTAAAGCTTTTACTATAAAGTTAAGAGCATTATGTTTTACAGTAATTTTACTTTTTCTAAAAAAACCCTTTTTATATAATTAAGTTTTTTAGATAGTCTATTAGCTAGGTTTTTTAGACCTAGCTTGTATTTAATTTTAAAATTAAACTGCGCTAGCTCTTCTGCTTAGTAGGCTTGCTTAAAGAAGAGCTTCTTTATTATTATAAAATAGCGCAGATTATTATAATTAAAGAGTACCTAGATTATGCTTAGGGCGTACTCTAAGTAGTACCTTTAATATTTAAAGCTTTCTATAATTACGCACAACTTCTTATTGTGTGTATGCTAATAGAGTTGTAGGCTGCTTAACTTGCAGCTCTAGAAGGCTATAGGCCTCTAGTAGCAATTTACTACTAGCTTAGAGAACTAAGGCTAAAGCAGTATTACTGCTATAGTAAACTTAAAAGCGTTTATAATAATTATAACTAGCTTTAATAAATTAAAGTGCTAAAAGACTAAGGCATCTATAAATTTTAACTTAAAAGTTAAAAAGGTGTTATAGGCTTTTTTAGGCTAGAACTATTTCTAGTACTACTTTATAAGACTTTTATAATTCTGCTTTACTTTCTTCTTTTTTTTTAAGTTAGGGCCCCTATAGGGCAGACTTAGAGCTTAAGCAGCTGTTATATAGTTAACTAGTAGGCGTGTAATTTCTAAGTAATTATAGACAAATCTTTAATAAAAGTTTATAAAGCCTAGAAATACTTAGATGTCTTTAAAGCTTTTTAGCTTAGGCTATTCCTTAATTATCTAGACACGTAATAAGTCTATTACTACACCTTTTAGTGTAACTATAAAGCCTAAGAACTTAACAGCTTTTGTTTTAAAGAAATATTTAAATGCCTTATAGTATAGTCTTTATTTTACTAGTTAATTAAGAACTTTAAAGACATGTTACTTATAGTCCTTTTTATTTTTAAAGTAAATAAAGATGTTATTTAGATAGACAATACACATCTTATCTAACAAGCCTCCTAAAGCCCTATAGATATAGGACTAAAAGGTAGCTAGGGCATTAGCTAGGCTAAAAAGCATAATAAGGTACTTAAAATGCCTGTACTGCGTCTTAAAAGTAGTCTTCTACTTATCCCCTTTCTTAATATAAAGCCTATAGTAGGCGTTGTAAAAGTTAAGCTTTATAAAAACTTTAGCCTTTAATAAGTAATCTAACATCTTACTTATAAGTAGAATAAGATATTAGTTTTTAATTATAATTTTATTAAGACTTTAATAGTTAACATAAAGTTGCAGTGTCCTATCTAGTTTTAAGATAAAAAGGATAGGAGCACCTACTAGCAACCTGCTTAGGCGTATCTAACCCTTCTTCTAGGCCGCATTAAGGTATTCCTGCAGGATATCTAGTTTGTAGTAGGAGAGGTTATAGATTAAAAAGTTTAGAATCTTCTTTTCCTTTTTAATTTTTATAGCATAATTATGCTTACTATTTAGCCTAAGGATGTTTATACAATGTTTGCTAAAAGTATACTACTAAGAGTAGAACTTAGGGGGAACATGTGTAAGTTCCTTAGGGTCTAGAGCGTTGTTAGCATTATTAGTGCCTAGATACTTATTACTGTTGTTAGGAAGTACCTAGGCAACGCCTGCAGGCAGTGTGGCCTAGTAGTGGCCTTAATTATAGATACTAGCTACTATATAATAGGCTATAGCTTTAAAAAGCTATAAGAGCTTTAAAAATGTCTTAACATACTTTTAAAAATGCTTTTAAATTTTAAGCATGTACTTTTTTAACTAGAGTAGCTTTTAATAATAAAAGTACTTTACATCCTGCACTATGTTGCTACTAGGCCTAGGGGCTTGCAGAGCAGGTTTAGGGTGTCCCTAAAGCAGTTCCTCTAAGAGGGCTTCCTTCCTAACATTATTACTTATTAGTTAAATAGTATAAGAGGTAGGGTGCAGCATATATGCAGTCTTTTTAGAACTAAAGTTCTTTAAGAGCTTCTTAGTAGATACTAACTAAATTCTACTATTATTATTCTTTTACTACTTAAATGTACTGTTTTTAAAACAGATTTTAGGGTTAGCTTTTTACAGCTAAAGATACTTTAAAATTAGGTTATAACTTAAGAAATTAGCTAACTAGAATCTTTAAAGGCTAACTTCTTTATTAGTACCCCTATTGTCTGTATAGACAAAGGAAAGATTATATAGTAATTCTAACTATAATTAGTAATTATTAATAAAGCTTGCGTTAGGCTTTTTATAGTAGTGCTTACATAAAAGGCTATATTTCTAAATAACACTAGTGTTTATTAAGTTTAATTTAGCACCTATGTTATAAAAGCTACAGAGGATAGTTATTCTACTATTAGGAAGTTTAAGCTGCACCTAAACTATAATATAGAGCTGCTTGCTATTTAATTTAGGCCTTAGTTGCAAGTGTGTAAGATTTACAACTAAGGCTTCTTTTTTTTTATGCTATTATTATTCTTTTAGTTAAATTAGTTTTTTTAGTAAAGCTTATGTTTACTAAAGGTCTCTTAAGGCGTTGTTGTAGTAGTATTAGTCCTCTGTACTAAAGACTATTAGTTACTTATTAATTAGCCTATAGGCTTCTAGTCTTATCTTTTATCTTTTTACTACTATTAAGAGTTTAAGGTAGAGTAGGACTACTTTTTTTTCTAAGTTAAAGCGTTTTTAGAGCTAGCCTAGGGTGTTATTAAAGCTTACTTAAAGTAAGCAACAGTTTTAGCGTTGCGTACAGCGCGCTTAAACTCTAGCTAAGTGTTTACAGACTTAAGTAAGCTATTACACTGCATTTCTTTTTAAATAGATTCTAAAAAGTAGCTCTATATAAAGGCAATTTTAATCTTATAAAGTTTCTTTTTGTTAGAGGTTTAAAAAGAAGTGTTTTTTAAAAAACCCTTTTACTAAAATAGCTAGGTAATAAAAGTGTTAAATGTATTACCTACTTTCTACTTTATATTTTAAAAGTAATAGTAGTTCTTGTACTGTGTTAAAAGAGGATCTTAGGTAAGCTTATGTACTTTAGTTTAAAGCTAAGCCTAGGTTTTAATAGTGCCTTTATTAATAGTGTAATTAATTAGGTCTTTATAGACTTTAAACTAGATCTAGTTAATAATTTATTAAGTTTAAGTAGTAAAGTTATTTAAAAGGTCTATATATTTTTAGATACTATTTATATCTTTTACTTAAGTGTCTATCTGCTGTAGGGTTAAAGACTTTTTTAAAGAGCTAAGCTTTAAAAAAGCCTTAATTTTAGATAGCTAACTTAAGGTCTTATCTAGGCTAGCTTAGAATTAGAGTTAATCTAAAGTAGTTCTAAGAGATAGGCTAAGAGTTGTAGAAGTAATTTAGGCCTATTTATAAGCTTAACTAATTTTAGCTTTTAAAGCTCCTTTAGCCTTAAGCTAAAAGGCTTTTATAAAAAGTAATTATATAAACGCTTTATTAGTTAAGGGTTGTACTAGGACAGCAGTAGAGCTAGTTTAGGCCTGCCCTAGAAGAGTACTACAGCGTATTGCGTTTGCCCCTGTTGCTAACAGTTACTGTAAGTAGCCTATAAAGAGCTAACTAGCAGTCCCTAGAGTTCTAAAACCTAAAGGGCTTAGTGTAATAAAAGGGTTGTTTAATCTTTGTCTAGTATAACTTAAAAAGTTTCTAGGTTTAGTCTAACTGCGTCCTTAATAGTTTCTAAGGTCTTACTTATCCTTTAACTTAAAAACTTAGTGTTTTTTATTTTTTACCTTTTATACTTACTAATCTAGTAGAATTTAGTTAAGGCGCTAAAACATAAAGTGCTTAAGAAGTTAAGCACTAGAGTTATTATAGGGCGTCTTTAGAACAGCCTTAGAAGGGGTAGTGGCTGTGGCCCTGCTTTTACGTGTGCAACTGCTGTTAGCTATTGTTGTTATAGCTCTTTAATTAAGGTAGAGCTTAAAAAGCAGTAGTAAAAGTAGCCTTTTGTTCTTTAAACTAACTATGTTTCTGTAGGAGAGTATAAAGGATTTAAATTATAAGAGCACTGTAAAGTAGGAAGCGTGAAGCGCAGAAGGGGGTATAGAATAGTATTAATAGATAAATCCTTAAGGAGACTTAGGGGTTTGTAAGAGGATATATATATATGTGCTGGGGCACGTGACGGGACGTCATGTGCCCAAGGCTGGGCCGAGGGCTCTCCGGGGAGAGTCCGAGGCATGTCCAAGTTGACCGTGACAGTTGCTCACACACCCGAGTCGCTTACTTTTGCCAAGACCCCACCCTAACAAACTCTATTATGGCCCATAACAACCCGCTCTGGCACTATATAGTACAGTACAGCCTAGAATATTATTTAGATACTACTTCTGCTTCTTGTTTACACATTTGCGTGTTATGCCTAGTTTAATTACACTGTCTGCAGCGCCTTTAGGATAGCTTACCTACTTTAGCTTACACCTGCTTCTTTACCTTCTTTCTGTTACTGCGCGCCTTAAACTCCTTTAGAGCTGTTAAGTGTAGGCCTTTTTAAATTATTAAAGTCTTTTCTGCCTTAATCTACTTTCTTTTATATAATTTATGTTATATAGTAGCCTTATTAGCTGCTTAAAGCTTAGTAATTTTCTATTACACTAATACTAGCTTATATATAATTATTGCTACTCTCTTTAAGACTTTTTTAAACACTTTAACTATAAAAGTTAGTAAACTATTTATATGCTTTTAAATTTTAATTTTTATAAGTATTAATTATAACTTAAGTTTTAAAGTATTACTTAAGGTTTATAACTACTAGGGCTTATTATATATAGGTAGTAGTAGTAATAAAGTGTGTAACTTTATATTAAGGCTTATTATAACTTATTATAAGTTAAAAAAAACTAATCTAGCGCTTTAAAACCTTTCTTAGATATTACTAAAAGTAATTATAGCATTATAAGCTACTTTAAAGCATAGTAAGAACTTTATTTTTATAATATAAGTAATTTAGTTGCGCATAAGGTTTTTAGCTTAGCACTTATATACCTTCTTTAAAAAAGTAAAATAACCTACATTAAGTAGCTATAAAAAGTGTAATAAGTAAAAAAGTATATAAATAGTAATAATTTTATTATTTTTATAGTATTACTAAAAATAAAGTAAGTTATAGCTCTTATAGCTGTTAATAACTAGCAGATAGTAGCTACTAACAGTACACTTCTTTATATGCGCGTTAAAGTGCTTTAACTAGTCTAGACTAAGCTAATTAGTAGTCTAGCTGCGCTTAGAGATTATAATAACTTAATTTTAAAATAAAATTTTCTTTTTATACTAGTTTAAAAAGTAGTTACTACTCTAAAAAATAATAAAAAGCAGAATAGCCTACTTTTTAGCATTAATGCCTTAGATAGCTGTTGTTTACTTCTAGTTACCTAGCTAGACTACTTTTAGCTGTTCTTATCTCTCTAAACCTGTAATAACTACTTTAGTAGATATTTAGCCTATTATAAACTTTATTTTATTAAAGTTGTATATGTTATTATTTTAGATGCTATACTTAGCTTTAATATTCTTTATAAGGTTAAACTAGCTTTAAATTACTATAAAATTTTTATAAAAAGCTTTTTTATAGTTATACTTACACTTAAACTTTACTTTAAGCTTTAAGTAACACTTAATAAATATATTAAACTAGTTTATACTAACATAGCTTATATTATGCTTAGCGTGTAAAGAATTAGCTATATTAGCTATAGCTACTAGCTAAAAGGGAAATCCTTATGTATCTAGCTTAAGTATGTGCTAAATAATTACTTACTTTTTATTATTATCTAGCTTTTATAAGTTAGCTGTATAATTAGCTTAGAAAGGTTGTCTAGCGCGTTAGTTACTTATTATCTTTTAAAAGACTATATAAATAGCTGTAGCACATTACTTAAAAAGTGTTATGTTTTATTTAAAAGCTTAAAGTATAAGCTGCATCTAACATTCTTTTAACATGTCTAAGTAGTGTTATTAGGAATGCATTAGTGTAAGAAGAGTAGTGTGGTAGAGTCTTAGCAAAAGTAAGCAACTCAGGTGTGTAAGCAACTTGCCTGTAAAGTACGTTATATATAATTTATTTAAGAAATAATTAAGCTTAGTGTTGATATTTTAAAATAGGCTTTTTTAATATGCTATATTTTAAGCTTATAGAGTCTTTTGTTACCTACTACATGCTTAGTAACTACTAGCGCTTGCTATAAGCACCTGCAGCGTATCTAATTATATATATATTAACATTTTGTTGAATGGGCTCCATGCTAGCTATGCAAAGCAAAGAGGTTTGCACGGTGTACACATCGCGCGGGGGGGTTGCAGGTAACTGGTGTTGATTCTTCTTGTTCTAATTCTGTGCGAAGGAAAGGGGTATTTATCTGTCTGTGCGTACGACCGTGACACAAGACCATGACACGTGACGCCTAACCGCGTATCTAAATACTACTATTTAGACACATTTATTATTTGTTACTACTTAAATAGAGGCTATAGGCAATTACTACTTAAAAAAGTGTAGCAATTGTATAGTATATAATATAATAAATAATTTAAAAAAGTAACATATTTTACAAGCAAGTAGTCTACATAAGTAAATAGTCTACTTTAATAAAATGTTAGCACTTTATACTTTAATTAATAATACATCTACTAGTTAACTTTTAGCTTTTTAAATAATTTTAAAAGGCTAAATTTAAGCATTTAAGCTACTATAGTAATTTATAAAGTTTTAAAAGCTATACTTACTTAAAGACTTACTAGTGAATTTTTATAATATAATTATATAGCTAACTTAACGTACTTTATAAGCAAGTTTCTTACACACTTAAGTTACTTACTTTTATAAAGACTACACTAAACTACTTTTCTTACACTAATGCATTTCTTATAACAGCGTAGGCAAGACAACCGGTCTAAATGCGGTGTGAATCTACTTAGAGGCATATAAGAGTGCATGGGGACTTAGAAACCTAGGAATTCTATTAACACCTATAGGCTTTGTACAAAGGATATTAGAAAACTACTAAGCTAGCTATAAAAGAGATGTGACAGCGCGTACCGCATCACATGCTCTGCGGCCTCAGCTCCCTTGCTTGCGCGACGAGTAGTGCCTTAGCAGGGAGCACATGTATATTTAAACTCGCAGAGCAGCTCCTCTGCTCCTTAGTTTAATCTAGTTAGGTTACACCACCTCTTGCTTGTAGCTTGAGCATGCCGATCGTGACAAGAGAGATGCAACTAAACACTTAGAGAAATAGAAGTATAGTAGAGGCTAGAGTAGAGTTAGAGTAGATACAAGAAACCTTTAGGTATTAGTTTATTAAGCAACCTAAGATAAAACAATTTATGTAAATTATTACACTACTTTTCTCTCTACAGACTAATAGTCTCTATTAGTAGTATTTTAAAGTAGTAGTTAAGCTAATTTAAATAAGATAATAAATAAATAACTTTTACTTCCTATACTTTATTATCTAGTAAGTATAAGGCTAAGATAGCGCTTACGTGCGACGGGTATACCTGTTGCGCGTAAGCTATCTTAGTTTTATTGTAAGTTTATAAGAGTTTAATTATTTCTTCTACGTTTCTAAACTAAAATTAATTTAAATTAGCAAGGTATCTAAGCTCTAAGTATTCTTTTACAATGCTAGCAATGTCTTCTAAACTAAACGCTATGCGTGCACGCCTACTTTAATAGTAATTTGTATTAATGTTGCGCTTATTTATAATTAAGGCTTACTATTATCTAAATGTTAGTTCTTTACTATCTATAAAGTTATTATTCTTAGGCGTGCGTTTAGTAAAGTAAAATTAAGGTATTATTAAAGGTGCTTAAAAAGTCTCTTACTATAAAGATAGAATAGTAGATAGCATAGATATTACTAAGAGCAAGGTTTTTAAGAAAGATAGAAGTGTATTGTAAAAGAATCAAATCGCTGCCAAGCCTCGCTTGTTAGAATTCATGCTTATATACAAAGCACAGGTCATGTAAACTCTAAACAGGTTAGGTGAGGCTATACTAGCCTGTTCTAGAACATCTAACTTTATACACTACTTATTTATAAAAGTAACTTTTTTTTATGCTAACTTTTTTAATTTACTAACTTTTTAACTTTTAGAAAGTAGTTTAGACGCTGCTATAGTAAAACCTTTAGCTAATAGTAAGCAGCTAGTGCTAATTCTTAAACATGTAGATGCTCTAGCTATAGCTTGTAAAGTAGAAAATGTTTACTAAAAGCTTTTTTAAACTTTTAGAAATTAGTTTTATTATCTTTTAATTAAAAAGAATATACGTCTTTAAAATCTAACTAAAATAATAGATATTTAGGCATATATATAGGTAAGTTGTTGCTTTATAAAAGTTCTTATATATTCAGTGAGGCGAAAACAACGCGACGTGAATGCCAAGACATTGTACAGATTAACGCACACAATAGATATACCGGTCCTCATTCCCTGGCTCTTGGTTCATGGTGGCGCTTTTGTTCAAGGTCGAACTGGCGAGGAACATCGGGTTGCGCACAAGAGAGTAACGATTCGCATGAATCGTTCCATTCAAAGTTACCTGACGAATATATATCCGAAGGTTCCGCGTATCTACCCCGACCCTGCCCTGCCCCCTGCGCTACCCCTATCTCCAAGTATTTAGCTGCACCTCCCCCCTTAGCTAGCTTAGTAGTTTTCTAATATCCTTTTGTACAAGGCCTATAGGTGTCAATAGAATTCCCAGGTTTCTGAGTCCCCACGCACTCCCATATGCCTCTGAGTGGATTTACACCGCATTCGGACCTATTGTCTTGCCTGCGCCGTTACAAAGTGGAGATCATGGCAGGGTGAACAGATGAGTCTACTTATCTAAGACATTAGCTTGTCGATTAGTTAAAGTCTTGCAGCATTTCGGATTGCTCACCGACGTTTAAAGAGGCCTGAAACTTTCCAAATATGCATTTTTTATCTTTGCTCTTGAATCTGCAAAGGCGTTGATGCTAAACCTTCAAGAACTTTTCCTTTGGTCCCTGATAACGCATGAAACGGGAGTGACCCACTGATGTGTCCAAGAGTATCATGCGGGATGAAATTCCTAGGTTTATGATTCAACACACAAGAGTCGGCACGGGCCAGATTACATCTCGGTGCCCCGCCAGCCATCACACGCGCGATTTCAACGTGCGTCTGGTGTGGCAACGTTCGTGGCTTATTCTTCCAAGATGTTGTTTATCGTTGCCGAAGATATTGACGCCGCACAGGCGGAATTTCGAGACGATCAGTCTACCCTTAGTTCGTTGAAAGCTGGGTTTGAGAGGATGGGAAGCCTTATAAACATACAGCTGCTAATCTATTCGAGCTGTAAATGTTTTCGCCCTGAAATATTGCCTAGGCGCTTGGTCGTGAGGCTCAAGGCAGCTGAATGATGGGAAAGAAAGTGAATAGAACATTCCTCGTCAAAAATTGATACTGATACATGCAAAGAAGTCTGTAATTGATGACAATTGTTTGTCTGAAGAAACTAAGGGCTGGTGGTTTATGATCTGATACCACAATCCTCAAAAAGAAGAGAGAAAGGGAATTGGGCGTGTCAGGCTGAAGACCCCCTGGCCAGAGATGACCCTGCTGGCGTGCCAGCATGAGCCCCGAAAGCGCCTCGCGTCTCATACGAGCTGCGGCAAACAGACAAAAACTGGGATGCACATGGCTAACACATGTTGAAGTTAAGCTGGAGGGTGCTTTAATGCAGCAGTCTCTTGTAGCGAGCTCGAAGTGTCCACGTAATCTGAACAAAGCAACCCGACCCTGCGCGGTTGACCACGTCGACATCGGAGGCTGCAAAGGGACGGGTGAGCCCAGAGTGAGCATTTCAATCAGAGGAGCCAGCGAAGCAGCAGGCTCGCTTCTCCAGTCAACCCGAAAGGTTGTCCAGTCTAGACTCCTTGCAATGATTCGGTAGGGCAAGAATAAGATGTGCGAGCTCAACCTGAATTTAGTCCCCGCCCAGAGAAGAGGGGGTAACGGTAGTGGGTGCTTGATTGGTGAACTAGGGAAGGGTAACGTAGGCGGCACAACCCGACGAGTGAGCGTTAAAGCCGCCTTCCCGCGAGAAGAGCCAACAGTCGTGTAAAGATGCTCTGCTTCTTGCTTGACCTGCAGGTTGCCTGCAACTGGCTTGCAGGTAGTCGGCCTCTCCGCAAAGGCTTAGCAAGTCGAGACGAAGACGAAGTCTACCTCTGCGTGTAGGGCAAAACTTGCGCATGGGCTTGCATCTCGGCCCCATCAAGTGGGTTGCCATGGATCGCCATGAACCAAAGGAGAACCGAAGTTTGCGAGGGGAGAGTCGAGCTGCTGGACGGCAACTGCACATTCCCTGACGTCCATGCACCATGTCTGCCAAAGAATGCGTGATGGCCAACGAGGAACTCTGATACAGCCACATCGAAAGTTTGCTGGCCGAAATGCAGGCAAGGTAACAGAGAAGAATGGGGGGAGAAACCTTCTTAGACAATAGCCTGCTCTTACCCGCAAATCACGATGTGGTCCACCACACCCAGCAAGGGTGGATCACCTGGTATACAGCGCCGCGCTATTATATAGACACACGTCAATGATGGTTTAACAATCGCGAACGGCGGAACGTGATAAAGACTTTGTTGAGGAGAAGACTGGGGCTAGCAGGAAAACGGAAAGGATGATTCTAGTTCAAGGCTATTGTAACGGATAGAAAAGACGAAGAAGTAACCAGCAATCGCAGTCTTCAGAAGGTGTGGTCCTGAGCGAGCCTTCACTACCGTGAAGAGGAGAATACTAAGGGGTGGATTTTGGCTCAACGCGGATACAGAGCCGTTCCCGAGGCGGCCCGCTGGAGCAAGGATTGGGAAACCCGGTCCGGGTCGAACCTTAGCAACACTCGACGCCACGGGGCCTGTTTCGTGGAAGGGGTTTAAATGTGCGAGATTTTTTTTTTTATTGGCCAGCCGGCGATTTTAGTCGAGCGTCTTGGCTGGCGGGCATTTGGCCAAGCTGGTAGGTAAGCTATTCATCGGTTCGGTAGTAAGACAGTTGTAAGATGCTCCGTGTTTGCAGCCGCACATCTAGAGCTCCTGACGATTCAGTCGTCATTGAATTGAAGACGGTGAGAAAAGATGGTAGAGCGAAAATGTCGGTGTCTTGGTGTGGGCAAGGAGATGCGCTAGCGTGATTGCGGTTTAGTGTCTTTCTCACAGGACTGAGAGGGAACGACACATGGGTTCATCGAAGGATTCAGCAGCCAGAGGCGCACTACCGTGACAGGCCAGGCGCGCCTATCACAGTTGCAGGGCTCCCAAGGGATTGGGACCCTTGGCTGAGTCCCTGTCCTATCAGAAAATCAACGTGAAGACCCAGCACTCTGCATAGCACGGGCGAGTGGTCTGGGGAACATTGAGGTATGGCGTGTTTGCTGCAAGTCATGATCCTGTAAGGCTGAGGAAGACGCTGGAGCTTCATCAAGTTAGATATTGCGTGGGTTGGCACTCCTTCGAGCACTGCTTGTCGCGGTTTGGCCATGTCAGAAGCCCTGGCCTGACGAGCTGCGTGTACGTGGCAGCCCTCAGATTGCATGCCGAAGACCATGTCTTGCATATGGGGGACGAGCAATCTTTAGATTAAAGGCTTGAGCTACAACGGGGACAAGAACTTGTCGGAGCACTGAGACCTCGAACTCCAAGTTTGGATCCAGACTCCTTGCTTAATGAGGTGGATGCTGGAGAGAAAGGCGCACAAATGTGTGTCAAAATAGTGTCCCAAAGAAAGAACAACCGCCGCCCTAATCCAGTGCCCGAGTGTCCTAAAGTCCCAACAACCCTCCAAGACATGATAAAAGATGTTACTCCAGATTTCGTTTGACTGAGCAGTGCCGAGGATTGAACTTGGGTGTTAAGAGCCATAGCTACGAGCGTAGTAGCTTGACTGGGGAGCAGAAGTTGTTGCATTGGGGGCTGGACGGATTGCCGCAAGAGCGATCTCCGCCGCATCCTCACGGGCTTGTCCAGAATACGCTCCATCGTACCAGAAGCGTGCCGAGTAGGAGACACCATCGACTACCGCGATGCTGGACCAGGCTGTTCGGCCTCCTAAAAAAGAATGAGTGAGGTGCAAATAGTCAATGATATAATTACGATACGATAAAATAAGAGGGGCTAGTAAGGAAGGGCAGGAGGATTACGGGCCGTGTTCGAACCCTGCAATTCACACGAGTGGTCAAGTGTCTTACCTCGACGATCAGAGATATCCTGCCAAGTAGGTTCGGGCAGTCGTTGGATTCTACAGTGTTCTAATGGTGAAGACTTAGTCTGCAGCTCCACTCCATCTACAAGGGATCGTAATGTAGACGTACCTTTGAGCTGTTCCGACCATGGGATTCGAGGTGCAGGTGCAGCCATGATATTGATGTTGCAGGAGTAATGCTTCTAAGATCCAGTGATACTAAAAGGGATGGCGAAACGCAAATAGACAATTGCCCAATAATGGTAGATGCAACGAGAGCCTGGATGTGGGGATAGGGGTTGGCTTCCCTCTGACGGATACTTATAGATCTTCAAGCAGTCACGTTAGGAAGAGGATTGCACTCAAACGGTGATACACAAGAAACGGCAGACGGTCTTGCTTGAACAAGACATGTAGACTTCCGCTGTAGGTGGGCTGGTTGCCGAAAGAGAGAGGGGACGTAATGCCCATAGGCTTTACCGAACTGTGGGAATACGCCATCAAATTCTCGGGCCGGACCAATGCTACAGAGTGCTGCAGACTTACATGTTTGAAGGGACGTAGCGTTGGAACTGATGGGGCTGCGGTGGCGCAAGGAAAGAAGATAACCCTGTGGACAGGGTCACTGGCGCCCGACAAGAGCATGGGAGTGCAGCTGGCAGCCTCGCTGAGGCGATTGCATCCGCCGGGAGAATGAGCCTGTAGCCATGGACGCAGTCAAGGAAAGCAAAGCAAGACTATTAGTTTAAAATCACGATGATGCATGGTGAACTGGCAGCTGCGCCGTTCCGAGTCGATGCTGAGCCTGATGGAGGCCCGGCATTGTCAGATCAGAATACCAGGCCAGAACGAGTCTAGATTGACGGCACCTTGGACGAGGTGGTTTACGGCGGTTGAGAGCGTGCGGATGGGAGCAACGATGTTTCTGCGCGAGCGCGAGTGAGCAGGCTCAGTGAAGACCTCAAGGCGATGTGCCGTCTTGGCTTGCCTCAAAATGGAAAGGCCACGAAGAGCCAGTCGTTCCATGGGCCATTTCCATCACATGGCCCAGATGTGACAATTCGGGTACCTACGTTATGCTCAGTTTGCAGTGTGACAACTAACGCGCGCCGGCATTGTCGTTTGGGGGCCTGAGGAACTAGCGAGGAGTGTCTGCAGGCCTGGTATATGTTCCCACGGCCACGGCGCAAAGTGATTGAAGCCTTCTGCTCGGTCAATGTCAGGGCTGCGAAGTCACTGATTGAGCTCGAACGTATATTCATCATTCGCCCTAGAGTAGCTATATATGCAAACGGAGTGAGGAAATAGAATTGAATGTGGGTGCCAGATGCACCCATGCCATCGTGGCCACATTTTTGCCGATTCAATTCATCTCAAGAGATGCAGCAAACACTTTGTCTCAGTGCGGTGCCATGCAGACCCAAACGCTAACGCCGATGCTTCCCATGCAGATGCTGATGTGACAAGGAAAAAAACCACTCAAACATCGCACCGATAGGGCCCGGCGATGTAGTCTTGACAGCTAGCAAGAACACAGTGGAACCGTATGTACGAAAATCGAATCTAAATTTCCACCATGTTGGGCTGCGCGCCATTGAGACGGGTCTCCCATGATCCAACCATGATCACAAAGGGAGCGAAACTAAGCCCCTATTGACGTCCGGCGTAATGCTGGCGGATGCCTACTTGGGGGCCCACTGCGGCTGGTCCGATGGAACACCTCATCGATCAGACGCTTGGGACCAACGTACTCCATATTCATTTTGAAGGACGCATTCCGCATTAGTGGTATATGCAATTGAGTGCTCTGCTTGGTGTGGAACCGACGCTTGATGCAGTCGTCCACCAGCGCAATGAGTCCAGTTGCAACAACAACACTGTCACGGGTATTAGCCGGGTGTCTTTAAGACACTGGTTTGTACTTACTCGGAGATGTCGGTAGCAGCGTTCAGAAGGCGGTCATCCGTCATACGCATATAGCAAGGCGGAATCCAGCCACCTCTTGCTGCCTCCTCATGAGCCTGGTCGTGGGTCATTTTCACAGGACTGATGTGGGCAAGTGGCTGCTTTTCGTTGTCGGCGCGGACCAGATAGTAGGACACGCTCTCATGGTCGCCATTCTTCTTCACTACTCGCTTCCAGGAATATGCGTGGCCCCAGTACTCAAAACCATAGCGTTTGTTGGACTTGGCGCCCCGTCTCTTGACGTCGATGTGAGCGTAGTTTGAGAATTCGAGCTTGAGGGTGTTGGTAGGCAGCAACGCACGGCCTTTGGCATAGCCCGCCGACTTGGGGCGCGAGTCATGCTCGTCTTCTGCGCCGGCCATCGACTCATAGCCTGAATCAGAGCGCTTGAGGCCTGCGGCGGTCGAAGGTCGGGAGTCGGGTTTGTGCCGGAGGCTTGCGAGCGCGGTGCTAGCCCTCTGTAGTACCGGCCGCTTCTCCGAGGGCAGCTTCTGGTACTTGCGAATCGAGTGGCAGACCTCGCGACCAGACTCCCGACAGTAGCGGCGCAGGGAGAACTCGCGGGTGCGTAGGTCGTGCATGCGGAGGTGGAAGAGAGTGCAATTCTGTTTCTTGTGGCGCATCTCGACTTGGGTGTCGACGCGTAGGTTCATGTTCCCGTCGATTGTGGAGTCGTCGTGACGGATCGAGATGCGCTTAGTGGTAGGGAAGAGGTCGGCAAAGTCGCAGGGGGTCGTGGGAATGGCGTCGACGGGGAACACGTCGTGAGCGTACTGGGGCACGTCGTACTCGGGCACGTCGTCGAAGTCGTCGGCCAGGTCTTCTTCGGAGGTTGAGGCGTACGTGTCGACCGAGGCACGGGCGGTCGAAGATGCAGGAGGATCGTAGTCGAAGTATTCCTGGCCGCGGCCTTCGACGCGGCCATAGCACGTCTCATGCTGGGGGAGCGGCGGGCGGAAGCTGTATTCGGTGGGTTCAGTCTCGGAGGAGCGGTCACTGTCGCTGCGGGCAGACGCCGTGGTGCTGCTGTTGCTGGACTCGTGCTGTCGCCAGTTGTTGCGCGACATGGCGGGAGTGAAAGGGCGACAACGGCCGGAGCGGGGGAAACTAAAAGAATACCGCAGCAGGATTCAGTGGGCGGCTAGCGCAGCGGAGGCATGTATAATTAAATGTATCGTGGGCGCGCAAATATATTTTGCAGCAACGTCCGAGATTTAGGCTGAGAGCTTGGAGCGTGCAGTCGTCGAGTCGTGGAGAATGGTCGTGGGCTCACACGAGGCAGGTGTGAGGATCAAATAGCGATGGGCGAAGAATTCACAGTAAAAACTGTGCCATGGACGGCTGCGCATTGGTGCAGCGGGCGTGGGATAAAGGCATTTATTTGCTGTTGGTATTGGGGGTGGGATTGGACTGGAGGGCCGTTCGGCACAGTGCAAAGCGGTAGGCTCCATGTCAGGACCCAGCTGGAGGAAGCGTGATTCACCGCGCGGACCCCGATTGCTGGCTGACCACATCCTCGTGAGATACTCACTCGACTGTGCTTGGCGTGCAGAAGCTCAGCGCGACGAGCGCGAATCAGCCGCCGCTGACCCCCCCTCTCTCTCGCCACCGCCTGCTTCTGGCTGCCTCTGGCTGCCGCAGTTCCTCGTCCTTCTCTGCAGCGCCATTTTGAGGCTTTGGCGGGGAAGACGACTTCGGTGAGCCGTGGCGCCTCGAAATAGCAGCAGCCAGCAGCAGCGACCGGAGAAGGATACACAGACGACTGCGACAGCAACCGCAACAACGACTCTTCAGTCCGGTACCCCACGGCCACACAATCACGCTAGCGGGACGGCGTTCTATGGCTTTCGCATTGGCGTCCGTCCGCTGTGGTCGACCAGCCATCCCACGTGCCATCCATCCTTTTTAACACTAGTGCATGTTCTCAAGCATCTGCTGATGGGGAGAGCACTGATGAGCAGCTGCGGCCTTCACTGCTCTGAACGCTCCTTTTCTTCCTACGTCACACGTCATACGTTGCATTCTTCTCTGCCCAAAGACTGCAACTCACTCCTGCACCCGTGTCGCCATTGTGCTTCAGCACTGGTTTGCACCAAGAGTCACGTTACCCTGCCAGCAACAGTTTCGTATATTTCAGGGCGCCGAATCCTTCGCGAAGGCTGCATCAGCCGTTGAACTGCGGCGAGTGTTGGCACCGCCTCCACTTTCGCTCCCCGATTGAACCACAGCTGACACGAAAGAGCTTGTCGAACTGGCAGCTTTTGTAATGTGCACGCTCCATAGGAAAGGAGGTAACTTTGGAACTTCCAAGGATTGGAATTGATCAAATCCACGTGATCACTTCTTACACTCCCCTCCTTCCTCACCCTTCAGGATGTGGAGACCACAGAGGGAGCCATCATCTTTATTACCTCTCTCACGTTGTTTCTTATTGTTTTGGCTCCTCAGCCCGTTCCCTTACCTTCTTCGCCCACTACTCCGACTCTGGCCCAATCAGAGGAGAGTACGTGTTGACTTCAGATTTCACGCACAGCAGTTTCTGCACCTGTTATCCTGTTAGACCAACACTCTCTGAACACGTTCGGCGGTTGGTATGGATACTCTACGTACACGAAATGCGTTCCGCCTCGCTTTCCCGATCCTCCAGAAGAATAAATGAACCGTGTCAGAGGGCGTTCTTCTGCGTCATCCTTCCCTGCTTTCAGCATGGGACCGTGTTCACCCAGCAAGCCCACTGATTTAGAGAGGGAGCAGCGGGAGACACTGGACGATGACTTTCCGAGAGCGCCTGGCGTTCCTTCCTGCCGGGTACGCCCATCACTGTACCACTCCACGCTGATTGCTTGATATCGACCATACATCGCTCGACGATAGCTCTGCGTACTATTTTCTGCGGAGACCAGTCATAAGTGTCTTGGTTACTTGATAGGAATCTGTCAGATCCAGTCCTGACCCCAGCGCCCGGGCAACCGACGCCTTCTCCACTCTCAAAGGCGATGCTCTCAATCGCCTCTCTTCGACATGACTCTTCTCTCATGTTCCACTAAATCGCCCTTGAGCATCCATCAGGGAGATCATTAGCTCCTCTTCAAGGAAATCTTAGGGCGCTTACCCCTACTCTTTCAAACACCCTTTTGAAACTCCACAGATGGTGTCCTCAAAAAGCTGTTCCGCGCATCTGCCTAGTGGAAAGTCTCCCTCCTACCCGCTTCACTCACGCGCAACTATGCCACTTCACTTCTTCTCATCACGAGACCTATTAGACTCGCTTCCTAAGTCCTTCGAGCCCTCACTTTCCTGTCGGCCAACCTAGTTAATCTCTACGCGAGAGCCGGGTTGGTCATTGCCTGAAGGCTCCGCTCTGTATATCTAGTTGTCTAGCCTCACTCTAGTTTGAAGCGGCATCGGCATTTGAGTGCGGTAAAGTCCGCCCGGTAATTATTATGAATTGACAATAGAAGACATAAGTCCCCTCTCCAAACTCTGGATTTACAGTGTACATAGTTGCGTTCAGGAATCCCAGGAGCAAGGATTTGCACTGACTGTCGCAGTTTCAGAGCGAGGTATTCTAAGCTAGATGCAACTTGAGTGTCGACTATAATCTTTGCTTAATATTAAGGCGGTAAGTGTCTCCGCAGAGCGAGCAGGCCAGGAAGGGAAAGGCCGCAGCTTTAGCAACTTTGGCAACACTACAGTCTTGCACTAAAATATTGACGACCACCTTCTAAGGAGACACTAAGGTCCTGGACACCCTAATGCGCAAGCACTAGGAAGAGTGTTAAATTAGATTCGGTTTAAACTACTAGGATTGGAAGCCTCTGCAACACATTAGCTTCTTTCTACCTACTTCTGGACCTACTTGATCTAATCAAATCCCCCACATTCTACTGTGTTAGACTCACGAACCTACAGCCAAAGTCTACTTGGGTTACCTGCCTTGCTATGAATAGCCGCACTTCGATAACCTAATAATTGTTTCTTACGTTCGCCACAACTCGCCATCTAATAAACGCTCATCATTGTCTCCCACGGACGCAATTATGCATTGCGTTTTCACCCGAGATATCCCGCCTTAGCGATTCACGACACGGAAATGGATCGGAGGGTTAAAGCGTGGGTATTTTCGTCACTCAACATCAAGTGGCGCCACTGGCGTTGAGGGTGGTTAACTGTGCAGACACGCACTAAGAAAATTTTCTGAAGCTTCCAGACTCGTTCTGGAAGGTTGTTGATGGCGCTAAAGTATTTGATGTGAGCTGTCGAGGACTGCTTCGTTTTCTAATCAGGACAGCATGACAAGACATACGCTAATTTGAGGTCTCAGCGTAAGCGAGGTCAAATTATTTCAGTGTCGTCGCGTGGGCAAGCTTCAGCCCAATGCTGAGAGGGATCTCGGAGTTTGGTGCCGTCTACTGGTTGCCCTTGGGGTCGGGTATCCTGATTTTGGCAGCCCCATCTAGGTAGGCATAATGCGTCTAGGTCTATGTATCCGTTGTCCTCATAGTGCCAATATCTCAAGTTAAAGACTCAGTGAGGTATTGGAGAGCTGATATGATCACGTGCGTGCACGTGGTCGTTTCAACTGCAGATATCGAAGACATCGTGCGCAACAGTCAGTACCTGGGGGTAACACCCGGACCCAACTCATAATAATCGCGAGATACAATCATACAGCCACATTTACCAGCCTAAGATTACATACTCTGATTTTCAGCGCAAAGGCAGGCTGCCAATTTTTGGCCCATTGTAGCATCCCGACCAAGGTCAACCAGTGACCTCCAGAATGCTCATGCATACCCCGGGACATAACCAGGATTGATTCATACACTAACTCTCTTACTAAAACGGAGGAGGGCACAGATAAAGCTCATTTCTGTTATTAATAGGATCTTAGAATATTCAATCTGTAGCTTTGCAGGGGGGCATAGGTTATCAAATAAGAGACGTATTCTGGACTGAGGGTTCGAGAAGCTTTGTGGTTTATATAGAAGGATGGGAGGCCAAGCCCCAAGGTTGATTAGGCAGGCCATTGTAAAGTTCCGGGCAGCATTCGTGACTTGCGTGACATCTCAAAAGGATCAGGCTCGGCGATGAGAAGCAAGCTCAACTTATTCAAGGGTCGCCCGGTCAGGGTACCAACCTTCCTCCTGAGGTTGAGCATTCACATTAGACGACCGATGTCGAGCTCATTTTGCGTGAGAGATTGTTGAAGCCATTGGCGTTGACCCCAACCAAACAATGGCATCGCCTTGATGTTAGGGATTTTGGTGAGAGGCTCTTGAAATGCCGGCTACCCAACCTCCAGCCATCGCTCCCGGCGGTATGTCTCTGGATCTGAATGCCTGGCTGGGTTTAGGACGAATACCCAGTCTAGAGGAAGGATTCGAGTCTCCAATCCCCACTTCTATCCTAGGCCCAGCGTACTGCCAGACACCGGTAGTAGAGATTGTAACACTACGCTTAGTTACAAGCTGTGATTAGTTACATGCTACAGTTAAATGTTGTTGTTATACGTCTATTACCTGTCTAATACTACTTTGCTAAGCATTATGCTGCAACTATTCTTTAAACTAAACAACCTACCTTAATGCACTAACTATTACTCTAAGCAAGCTTTGCTTTTACAGATTATTTATAAACTGTTGTAGTATTTTACCTTTTATAGCTACTTAATGTAGGTTATTTTACTCTTTTAAAAAAAGTATATAGGCGCTAAGCTAAAAACTTTATATAAAATTAAATTACTAATATTATAAAAATAAAGGTTTTACTATGCTTCAAAGTAGCTAATAATACTATAATTACTTCTAGTAATATCTAAGAAAAGTTTTAAAGCGCTAGATTAGTTTTTTTTTAACTTATAATAAGTTATAATAAGCTCTATTAGTTATAAACTCTAAGTAATACTTTAAAACTTAAGTTATAATTAATACTTATAAATATAAAATTTTAAAAGTATAAATAGTATACTAACTTGTATAGTTAAAGCATTTAAAAGGGTTTAAAAAGAGTAGCAATAATTATATATAGGCTAGTGTTAGTGTAATAAGAAATTACTAAGCTTTAAGCAGCTAATAAAGCAGCTACATAATATAAATTACATAAAAAAAGTAGATTAAGGTAAAAAAAGCTTTAGTAGTTTAGAAAAGCCTACTCTTAACAGCTCTAAAGAAGTTTAAAGCGCGTAGTAATAGAAAAAAGGCAAAAAAGCAGGTGTAAGCTAAAGTAGGTAAGCTATTCTAAAGGCGCTGCAGATAGTGCAATTAGACTAGGCATAACGCGTAAACATGTAAGTAAGAAGTAGAAGTAGTATCTAAATAATATTCTAGGCTGTACTGTATTATATAGTGCTAGAGCAGGTTGTTATAGGCTATAATAGAGCTTGTTATGGTGTGGTCTTAGTAGAAGTAAGCAACTTAGGTGTGTAAGCAACTCGCTTGTAGTGTACATTTAGTTGCAGCATAATGCTTAGCAAAGTGGTATTAGACAGGTAATAGACGCATAACAACAACATTTAACTGCAGCACGCGACTAATCACAGCCTGCAACCAAGCGTGGCTGATGCTAATCCCCGACACACGGATGTGGCTGGAGGCAGGTGGAACAGACGCAACTAACTATAATTTAAACATGTCTTACACAACGCATGCTAGAGCAAACTGCGTGCAAATTAATATAAAAGTGCACTTATGTCAAGTATACATTTTTTTAAAAAAAGAATGTTAGAAATATATAAAGTTATAGAGAAATAGCGTTACTAGAGTTTATCTAAAGAAATTATAACTAACTAGTGTCACGATTATGCACGAGTAAGGTTATAGAGCTTCGCGGAGGTCTAGTTCAATTACTACGTGAGGTATCATGGTAGGTACAAGACGTTGTGTGAGGAACAGGAAAGTTCAGGAGGAAATTAGCAATTAAATACTCAGCTCAGAAGTCCAAGCGCTTCGGGTATAAATCAAGCCTGTTCCAGGTTCAGTTAGTGTTGAGGCGGTTCGTGCTTAAGTTCATGTCCGTGTCGTGTCGTGTTCGTGTCAGACGTGCACCGATAATACTCCGGTACGCGTCCGATACGGTTATGTCTGGGATCCGGGGAGGATACCGTGACAGTACCCCCCCTCTTATTAGGAAGGGAATCCTTCACATTGGTGGTTCCGGCATCGGGTCGTCTTCGTCGGGGTACGGGTTCGGTTCGGATGGGTATCGGGCGTGGAATCGGGTTACCGCAGAGTTCTCTCACAGGGCTTCTGCGGGTTCCCACGACAGTTCGTCGTATCCGGTCCATTTCGTAAGGTATTCGTAGGTACGTTTCTTCTTGTTAAACCAGATCTGTTCAACGTCTTCCACAACGTATTCTAGTTCGTCGTTTATAATGACAGGTTCAGGTGGCGGGTTCAGCTGTCCAGGTAGATAGTCGGATTCGGGGGCTGCTCGGCGCAGCAACAATACGTGGAACACAGGGTGTATCTTCATGCTGTCAGGTAGGATCAATCAGTAAGCGTGCGATGAGACCATATAGGCCACCGTAAAGGGGCCGAGGTTCTTCCAATCAAGTTTCTTTAATTGTCAGTTTGTTCAGATATTTCTGGCGTCCAGCCAGACCTTCTCGCCAGCTGCATACGCAGGGGCGGGGGTTCAGGATCAGTTCACGTACTCTCGTTGAAGAGCTTGAGCCCATGTGAGCTCTTCACAAACGTATTCAGATATGTTTCAGATCTTGTCAATAAGTCTGTTCGCGTCTGTTACTTGTACAGATTGATAAGTCAGTCAGGGGGTATTCAAAGGTAGTTCAAATCCCATTCAGGGGTGGTATCCGTGGTTTGCTAAGAACGGGGATACTCGCGTCGATTCAGATGTTGTGTTATTGGCTTCGAACTGTGCCGTAGCCAACCATTTTACCCAGTCGTCCTGCTGGTAGTTTGTGTACGCTCGTAGGACTTGTTCCATTACAGCGTTCGCGTTCTCAGTCTGGCCGTCAGTCTCTGGGTGAAAAGCCGTAGATAGATGGGGGACGATTCGGAGCTGTTTACAGAGTTCGTCCCAGAAGGCTGAGACAAACTGCGTACCTCTGTCTGATATGATCGTGTCAGGCAGGCCATGGTGAACCCATACGTATCGGTAGAATAACTGGGCCATATCGGGGGCAGTTATGGAGGAACATGGTATTAGGTGTCGATACTTAGTCAAGCGATCGACAACTACCATGATATTCGTGTACCCTTCGGATAGGGGTAGGTCTACGACGAAATCGATTGATATGTCTTTCCAAGCTCGTTCAGGGATCGGGAGCGGTTTAAGCAGGCCATTGTACCTTTCTCGAGAGGCCTTTGCTTTACAGCAAGTATAGCAACATAATACGTATCAGCGTACAGTATGGAACATGCGGGGCCAGTAGTACTCTCTCTGTAGTAGGTCGAGAGTCTTTCCTCTGCCTGGGTGTCCTCCAACAGGCGAGTCGTGTACGATTCGGAGTAGTTTAATTCTCAGTTCGTCAGAATCAGGGATTACGAGTCAGTTACAGTAATACAGCTTGCCATTTCAGTTTTCGCAGTCAGCTAGTGTTACCTTCTTTGACCGACCGGCGCCGTTTCAGAGCAGGTCTAAGGTTTCTTGGATAAATTCGTCGTTCGGATACTCGTCAGCAATAATCTAATCAATCGTCCGATCTGTTTCGTTCAGGTTGAGGTCCGAAAATAGCTCGGGTCAGAGCAGAGTTTAGTGTCAGGCCTTTCGCGCTTCTACAAGTATCAGTAGTTCGGGGTTGAAGTGGCGGAGTATCAGGGCTTCAGTAAAGGCTTTCTTCAGCTAGTCAAAGGACTATTAGCAATTCAGGTCAAAGTCGAATCAGACCCCTTTCTTAGTAAGTGCAATCATAGGGCTTACTAGCTGCGAGAAGTTGTCAATAAATCGTCAGTAGAAGTTAGCAAATCCTACAAAGGCTTGAACGTCCTTCACGTCCTTTGGGTATTGCCAATCTAGCACAGTCTGAACCTTAACAGGGTCCATTCGGATGCCATCTGTAGAGATCACATATCCTAAATACGTGACCTTTAATTAGTAGAACTCGCATTTGTCTACGTCAAGTTGCAGACCTGCTTCTTCCATAGCCTTTAGCACCAGGCGTACATGCCGTTTGTGCTCCAAAAGGCTATCGCTGTAGATCAGAATATCGTCAATATACGCAGTGCAGAACACGTCTAGGTAGGGTCAGAGCAAGTCGTTTACAAAATGTTAAAAAGTACTAGGCGCGTTAGCTAAGCCAAAGGGCATCACCAGGTACTCAAATAGTCCATATCAGGTCCAAAACGCTGTTAGCCACTCGTCGCCCTTTGCTATCCTTAGCTTGTTAAAGGCAGCAATAATATCTAACTTTATAAAATACTTTGCTTTGCTTAGTCGGCTCAGGGTTTCCTGTAAGAGGGGAATCAGGTATCAGTTCTTAATAGTAACAGCGTTCAGTCCTCAGTAGTCAACGCAGAATCAGAGCCCACCCCCAGGTTTCTTTACAAATAGTACAGGTGACGCCACTGGTGAGGAGCTAGCTCGAATAAACCCTTTCTCTAGGTTCTCGTCAAGGTATTTTCAGAGCACTTTCAATTCGTTTAGCGACATCCCATACAGTGGCCCATAACCAGGTTGTTTACCAGGCTCAAGGGTTATCTGGTGATCGTACGGACGTCGTATCGGAAGCTTATCGGACTCGTCTCAGGAGAAGACATGCAACAGGTCGTAGTAGTCTCGAGGGACTATCGTCCTCGGGTCAGTGTGTTTTCGGGGAGCTAAAGCTCGGTCTATATCGGAAATCGTGACTGCGTAGATTTCGTGATCCGGTCGTCGAGCTAGGGTCACAAACGGGGCAGGTCCTATGTGGCAGATGTCCATCTGCTGTTCAAGTCCCAGTTCGTGTCCGAATTAGGTAGGTAGAGGTTCCTCAAAGGCTTCCTCTTCTTTAAGTTCAGGCAGTTGTTAAATCATTTTGCGTAGCCCATCTCAGTAAGAGGCCCAGCTTGTTAGCCTTGCTTAGGTAGTTCTTCTTCAGGTTATTAGGGAGTAGGTCTAGAGACCTTCCGTATCAAGTGCTATTCAGGTGTTGTTCAGATGTAAGCGTAAGCATACATCTCAGCATCAGAAAGAGTTAAAGTTTAGAACTTGCTCTTAGTAATTAAAGGCAACCTTGTGCCAATACAGCCATAGTTGTCCTAGGATTAGGTCATGACGTCCCGTGTTTGTTACATAGAGTTTAATCTGCTCCTTGTAGTGTCAGTAGGTAATCATAACAGTTGTGGTACAGGAGATAGAACCTCCTTCAAGTTGTTTTCCATTAAATCCAGTCAGGTAAATCATTCGGGTAAGCAGTGTCAATCAGAGATTCAGTTTGCGCGCCAGTTCTCTGTTAATGTAACCTATGCCGTTCGCTCCTAAGTCAATAAGAGCCCGTATCAGGGCCAATACAGTTCCTTGTCATAAACATACAGGAATATTAACTTAGTACTTCCAGTCGTCAGTAGGGGACTTAGCCCATAGGTCAGCAGAGATCTAGTGTCGAATCAGTCCCGGGGGGCGACTTAGCCCCGGGACAAGCCTTTTTGCAGGCTCCCACTGCTATGGCTGCGGCTACGTCGAGAGTGGCGAGGGGGATCAGGGCTCAAATACAAGTCAGAGCCCTTGCGGGAACAAGATCAGGACAGCGAGGATCTTTAACAAGTACTGGCAGCGCTACTCGCGCGGACTTGAGGAAGGGGAACGGAGCAGTTTCGGGAGATATGACCATGCTTGCCGCACTTAAAACATTAACCTTTCTTCCTGCGATCTTCACGCTCTCTGGAACCAACTGGAGCATAATTCAAATCAATTTCCATCGCGTTAGGGTCCTTATTCGCAACTGCGCTGGTTCAGGGGCGTATCAGGGCTTGTACAGGGAGGAACCTCATGTTATTATCGTAGGTAGCAATTAGGTTCGCATACGCGTTAAGGTCGTTCAGGAGGGGTTCTCCTACCATAGCGCGTTGCAGTTCAGTTGAGAGGGAGTTACGTAGGGCTGCAATTAGACCTATCTCATTCAGGCCTGTATCAGATGCAAGTCAGCAGAACTCAGCAAAGTGTGAGGTAAAGCTTTTCCTTCCTTATCATAGAGTGTTTAGGCAACTTAGGGCCGTTAACTCTTTGTTTAGGTCTCCGTAGGTTGCTTGCAGGAACGCCACAAATTAGTCTAGGTTAACAATATCCTTATCCATCAGTAAGTCAATCAAGGCTGTTACGTCGCAGTCAAGTCAAGAGTGGGCATATAGTAACTGGGAGCGTTCAGAGGGGAATCAGTCTGCGTTTCCTTCAAGTTTGTATCAGAGCTTGCGTAGGAAGAAAGGTAGGTCTTTCCGTTTTCCGTTAAACAGCAGGGGATCAGGGAGTCAGTCAGATTTCATTACCAGGTCAGAGGGGTTACAGGTCGTAGGCGGCGTTAGGCGGGAGGGAGTTAAGCCATCTCCAGACTTCTAGGTAGGCTTTAAGGCTAGTGAGTTCTCAGTTCCTACTACTATGACAGGAGTCAAGGCAGAAACAGACTGCTTAATAGCGCAAAGCTGTTCTTCAAAGTCCTTTCAAAGAGCTTCAAAGCTTGCGACGTGGCGGCTTTCCTGTAGAGCAAGCGCTTCTTAGAAGGCTTCTTAGCTTGCTCTAATAGCTTAGAGTTGTGCAAGTACCAAGCTTATCAGATCAGATTCAGAGGCCATTCTTGGCTAGGGTTTTGACACAACGTAATGTCACGATTATGCACAAGTAAGGTTATAGAGCTTCGCGGAGGTCTAGTTCAATTACTACGTGAGGTATCATGGTAGGTACAAGACATTGTGTGAGGAACAGGAAAGTTCAGGAGGAAATTAGCAATTAAATACTCAGCTCAGAAGTCCAAGCGCTTCGGGTATAAATCAAGCCTGTTCCGGGTTCAGTTAGTGTTAAGGCAGTTCGTGCTTAAGTTCATGTCCGTGTCGTGTCGTGTTCGTGTCGGACGTGCACCAATAATACTCCAGTACGCGTCCAATACGGTTATGTCTGGGATCCGGGGAGGATACCGTGACAACTAGCGTGTCTAAAAGAGGAGATTCTGCTTAACTTTTCATTCTACAAACCTAAATATATTAAGCAGAGCAAGCTCTGCTAATAACTAATTTGTTAGCGCTAGAATATATAAAAAACTTTACTTAATAAGTAGATATATTTCTAAAACTACTAACTAGAATTTTTTTTTAAAATTTTAGAATATATATATACTAGTATAGATACACTAGACTATCTAAGGTTTATAATTAGTAATTATAAACTTTTTAAAAGTTAAGATGATTAGTAAAAGTAAGTTATTTCTATTTTTAAAAATAAGTAGCTGCTTATATAATCTAGAGTTTAAATATTATAGTATAACTATTTATTTAAATACACCTAACTCTATAGTAAAAAATTAGCTAATTCTATCTAGTAGTTCTAGAGACAAATGTGTTAGGGTAACAGCTCGCTTCTAAAGTACGTTATACAGTAATGAATATATTCAAGTATTTACAGAGTATTAGGTTTCTAACTGTTTTTAATGTGCAAACCTATTGCTTCTCGTTATCGTTTATTAGAGTTCCTCTTCAAGCCTCCTTATCATCTGCCCAGTGCAGAAGGTAATAAGCGCAACCCCTCTTGAATAACAAGAAGTCTGTGTCACTCAGGGCCGAGCGTTGAGGGCTGAAATACGGTACTCGAGTCGATATTTGCCCGGGCTTCCTTACCCTAAGTGATGATCATTTGGGAAGCTTGGACGTACATTAGCCGAAGCAAGCCACCAATTGCATCCTCGAAAACATCAACCTGAACATGGGTATAGATGGAGATATTGGTGCCCATAGCAAAAGCCTTGCATGTCGGGCCGATGTCGTCTCATATAAAGACGAGATAATTCCGGTCCTAGAAATTCGAGACTTCTGAATATCCATCAATCAGGACCTGGAATGGCAGACTGTCTGAGCTGACGCCGATGAAGTCTCATTGACAAAACACTTTATTAGATTGACGTCGTCAGGTAGGGGATGTGGAAACTTTTATAAGAAGTACCTACTCGCGTTCAAAATCAACTATCCTTTCACTTGTTGAGCACTAGTTAAGATGCATCACCTAGTGCTCCTCTTCATTCTTACGTATCCTTCCCTCCTCTTTGGCTTCCCTTCTGTGCCATTCAAAAGCTCGAAACGATGGGTTGTCGATTCCACTGGTACGAACTTTACCTACATTGGTGTGAATTGGCCTGGAGCTGCAGATGTCATGATCCCAGAAGGCCTGCAGTATGCCTCAATTAGGTCTATTGTTAGTAAAATCAAAAGTCTTAAGATGAACGTCATTCGCTTGACTTTTGCGATTGAAATGGTCGATGATATCAAAGATAATGGTGGAGACGTGACGATCCAGCAAGCGTTTAGCAAAGCCCTTGGGAGTAAAGGAGACGCTGTGTATCAACAGGTACTAAAAAGCAACCCCCAATTCAACGCTTCTACGACAAGGCTACAAGTAAGGGCTACCCCTCCTACCGTTCTAGGAGAAGCTGAGGCATTCTCTAAAGGTTTTCGATGCGGTTGCAGCCGAATGCGCAAATCAAGGCATCTACGTACACCTCGATAATCACATGTCGAAAGGTGCATGGTGCTGTTCGACGAACGATGGAAATGCTTGGTTCGGGGATACTTACTTTAACGCCGACAAGTGGAAGCGTGGTCTCCAGTACATGGCGGAACATGTGAGTCTGACAGATTTTCCATTATTGCAAGTGCTGACTCGCTGGGATGATAGACTAAGAATTGGTCCAACATGATCTCAATCGGCCTCCGGAACGAGTTTCGGAAGCCAGAAAAAGCTGGATCATCCCAAGCATACAATTGGCAGATATGGTACTCTCAGATGGTTGCAGCCGCAGACCTTGTGAACGCTGCGAACCCAGACATTCTCATCTTCCTATCTGGTCTTGATTTTGATACGACGCTGTCCCCAATCCCGGGTGCGAGTGATCTTGGTGGAGGAAAAAAATTCCAGCGGGCCAGTTTCAAATACGCTGACAAGCTGGTGCTCGAGTTGCACAATTATCAAAACTCGGCAACGAGCTGTGATAGCATGAAAAGCGGGCTCTGGAACAATGGCTTCAAGGCGTTAGATGCCTCCGCGATCAACCAAATGCCAGTTGTCTTGACCGAGTTCGGATACCAACAGACGGATAGCTCATACAATGGGGTATATGCGAGCTGCCTGAGGAAGATCGTTCCAGAATGGGATGCTGGGTGGACTATTTGGGTGCTGGCAGGGAGCTACTATATTAGGTCTGGGACGCAGGACTACGAAGAGACCTGGGGGTTGATGAATCACAAATGGACAGATTGGAGAAGTGCGAACGCCATCAAAGGATTGCAGGAGATGATCGACGCCTCTCTGGGGTAGGGCAGGTGGGCATTGGCAATACTGCCAGGTATTCTGTTGGAGAGACAGATCTACATGCGGGCGAGGAGCGGAAAAGCTTCGAGACACCAGGCTTAGAGTGAGTGCCCGCATTATTTGTCGGTAGATTCCTGAACAAACGCAAGCATTTCAAAGTTTATGGCCACCTTCCGAAGCAGTCCTGAAAGCGGCGACTGAATTTAGTTGCAACCTCAAGCTTCTCTATCTAGTGGGAAAATATCTTATACATAAGTGGGTTTAATTGGAATTTACGTGATAGCATATCGGGGCCAAGCCCCCGCGCCTTCAACCGATCTGAGGCCTTCTTTGGAGTAATGATAACCTCGTCGGAGTGCTTGGAAGTTTCGATCCAGGGATTGTGGAACGAGATTCCAGGGCACTCTTGTTTCAGTTCTGGTCATTGTTTAAAGAAACAAGTGGCACTGAGTCCTATGAAGTACATGTCACCTGAAGTATGCCCGGCTAAACAGGGGGAAATGAGGACGGGGGCGTTCACCGATGGTGTTGATGCTGGAGTTCCTATCTAATATTCGTTCATTTTGGCTTTTGCGAATACATCCAATGCCGGCTTTCAGCGCTGCCAGGCCTGTCTCGACGATGAGGAAATTAATTCTAGTAAGGAGTTAAGACCTAACTAGTCGAGAGTCCAACATGGAGTCGCGAGGCGTCAGCGCGTAAGGTATTGTAGGGGCCAAGTGGGAGATAGTAGTACAAAGAGTGTTGCAGAGAGGTATATGAGATGAAAATCTTCTTTTCTGAGTAGGATAATAGTGTTTTGGGGTGATGTCAATGAAGCAGAGTTAAGGAATTGCCGAAGCCGTCAAGCCTCGAGCCCCCTCCTGTTTCTTCGAATTCTGTCAGCTGAAGGGCTCTACATATACTTTATAATTTTTTAAAGCTTTCTTCCCTTTTTTTACCTTTTATATTTTTGTAACAGTGCGTCGCGCTACATTCTAAACTCTAGTTCTCTCTTCAAGCCTATAGCCTTACCTAAGCTTTAGTAGAGGTATATCTTCTTTTAAAGCAGCACCTTTGCTTCTTTATTTTAATCTATTTAAGTTACACTATCTCTTACTTGTAGTTTAAGTATGCTAATTGTAATAATTTTAAAAACTTTTCTAATTTTATCTATAATAGCTTTAATATTTTAATGTTTATCTTACTATTTCTTAAGCACATCTATAACTATACTTTTATTGTTTGTATAGTTAATTAAGGGGCTATTTAGATTATAGTTATTGTAGATTCTTTTATACTACCTATTTTAGATATTTTTATAAAGCTAAGATAGTCCTTACACGCAATAGGTATATATAGTATTCTATATATAAAATCACCTGCTAGTTAGTTATTTACACTCTGTTAGTTATATTAACGTAGTAGTACAAAGCTCTATTCTTATAGAGTAATTAATTAATAGTAGGTTATAGTTTTATGCCTAATCTTTCTTAGTTAGCTTAGCTAGTTTTTAACTAAAACATAAAGTAGTTTCTTCTAGCACTATATTATAGCTGCTAAAAAGTTTAGTGTATATAGCTAAGCTTAGCCTAGGCTACTAAGCATTCTGTTTTATCCTACGCTTCTAAGCTGCAAGTGGTTAGACTTAAGCTATAGTAGTTAGCTTAAGCTGTGCGTGTTACGCGCCTAAGCTACTAAACTATTAAGTAACACCTAGGTTAAGTAACACCTAGAACAGGCATTTCTAAGAAGAATAATGTAAGGCTAAAATAGTTCTTATACACAACAAGTATATATACTATTTTATATATAGAATTAGCTATTTGTTAATTATTTACACCTTTTTAGTTGTATTAGCGTAGTAGTATAAAGCTTTATTCTTATATTTTTATTCTAACCTAGTTTACTTATAATTTTAGTTCTATTCTAAAATGTATGTATTCTAGCAGGCTGTTTTTTATATTTTAAAGTAGCAAGTCTATTACCTTCTCTTCCTCTTCTATAGAATCTAGTTACTTAATTAGCGTGTCTACTACTTGTTTTAAGGGTTTTTTATAATAGTAAATTTTAAATTTAAATTTAGCTAGCTTTTTTACTTATTTAACTTACCTTAGGTTTAGTTGTTTAGTTATAGTAACTCTTGTTAGATCTTAGTAGTTTAAGTATACTATAATAAAAAACTTTACTTTTAGTAGGTATACTTAAAGCTGTTTAAATGCTGCTACTATAGCTAACAGCTTTTTATTCTATATGTTATTAACGTACTTTACAGGCGAGTTGCTTACACACGTAAGTCACTTACTTTTGCTAAGACTCTACTACACTACTTTTCCTACACTAATGCATTCTTAACAACACTACTTAGATGTGTTAAAGGAATATTAAATACAGCTTATACTTTAGGCTTTTAAATAAAATATAACACTTTTTAAGTAACACACTACAGCTATTTATAAAGTCTTTTAAAAGATAATAAGTAACTAACACACTAGATAACTATAATAAGGTTAGCACAGTTAACTACGTGGCCTTCTCTTACTTATAGAGGTTTAGGCTAGGCTAGAGACAACTGCTAGTGCTAGTGCTTACCCTAGCATTACCTATATATATATATTATACTATGCGAGAATACTTAGCTTAAGTATTCTTGTGCGTACCTTTTAGTACAGTAGAGAAAGTTGTATAGTATTAACTTAGCAGGCAGAGCGCCTACCTTATTACAATAACTTTTCTAAGCTAATTATATAGCTAACTTATAAAAGCTTTTTATAAAATTTTTATAGTAATTTAAAACTAGTTTAACTTTATAAAGAATATTAAAGCTAAGTATAGTATCTAAAATAATAACATGTACAACTTTAATAAAATAAAGTGTGACAGTGCTGCTTGTCAAGCTCCGCTGCTAGTCACATGATCTCGCTAAGGGTTAAGCGAGCGCGCTAGCGCCTTGGCGCTGCGCAAGCTTTTCTCTCGCGAAAACCCTTCGCCTCCTTCACTCCCCATCCTAGTTTAGCTGAAATAGAGCCGACCTACTCTACCTTGCTTCCCTAACTCTATACAGTAGTAAAGACAGTGCTTGTCCTTACATTAAACTAGAATTAATCCTATTTTAGCTAGAGGACAGCAATATAATATTAGGGTTAAACTAAGTAATTAGCCTATGTGCTTAATTTGCTAACAACTACCTACTAAGTAATTAGCCTATAAGCTTAATTTGCTAACAACTATCTACTAAGTAATTAGCCTGTAAGCTTAATTTGCTAATAACTACTATAAAACCCTAGTTAAGCTAGGTACTCTAACGTCTCTTAAAGAGCTCTATGCTAAGTAAGACGCTGCAGCTAAATTAACTATAGAGAAGGGCCTACATTACCTGTATAATAGAAGAGAGCTTAGAGCTCTATTATACTAATTACTCTAGAAGAGATTACCCTACTAGATCCTCTGCTACATAATTAGAAGCCCTAAGGTAGCAGGCATCTTACAGGCCTAGAGACAGCAGGCCTACTAACTAATTAGCTGCACTGCTAGTAGCACTACTACCCTATCTGCTTTACTCTTTTAAGACCTAAAGCAGCATTATTAATTAATTAGCTGCACTGCTAGCAGCATTACTAACTAATACTAGCATAAGGAAACTCTTAAAGCTTAAGATGTAGGTAGACTCTACTACCCTACTAACTAGCAAAGAGCATACACTAGCACCTAGGACACTTAAGAGTAGCGCTAAAGTTTATAGCAAAGAGGTGTTTAGAGAGGACTACATAATTAAAAAACTTTATAAATAAGCTTAGTAAAATAAAAAGCTAATAGTAGTTAAGACTAAAAAAGTCTTATAAAGTAATAATATACATAAGCTTTATAACCTTACTATTACCCTACTTATGCTTATAACTAGCAAGAAAGTAGTCTTTATAAATAAGCTAGTCTAATATATTGTTAAAACATAGACCTTCTGTAACTATACTAACACGCTAGTAAAGGCGCTTAATAAGGCAAAAAAAGAAACTACTAGAGGCTTAGAAACAGGTAGCTATATCTTAAAAGCTGCTAAATAAGGCCTTAGGAAAGCTAGCTAACTAAAGCATTAAAGCTACTACTTTAAAAGACTTACTTAAGATAGCATCTGTAAACACTTCTTACTTATACTTTTTAAAATAAATAAGTAGTGCACTTATAGTAGCACTAACTATAAGCACTTTAAGAAAGTAGCTATGCTTTAAACTTATAACTCTAGCTATACTAAACACTACATAGTTTACTGTATAAAGCTAGAAAAAAAGCTTATAATACTCTACTAAAGTAGTAAACCTACTTATATTTATAAGTAATAATAACTATAACATTAAGCATTAAAAAGACTTACTAGTAGGTAAGCTACTATATAACACTAACTACTTTATTCTCTTAAATAGTAACTTAGAGAACTATAAAAATATGTAAGTGCACTACACTAAATTAAAAATAAGTAAAAGAGCTTTAAGCTACTTATAACTACACTTTAAAGTAATAAAGAAACATAACTAGTAGGTAATAGCTACTAGCATTATTAAATTTTTAAAGAAAGCTTTTACTAACACCTACTAGTAATTTAAATCTAAAGCTAAGCTTTACTAGCTTAAGATAAAGTTATTCTAAAACTTTAAAAACTTTAGAGCTTGGTTTACTTAACTAGTAAATAAAGCTAAGCTGCTGCTAGACTAATAAAAGAATAAGATCTATAATGCCTTTTTAAGCTTACTACCTATACACATAGAGATTTACTACTATAACTCTATAATAAGCTTCTTTAACTACTACTACTAGGCCTAATAGATTATGTTTTCTCTATAGAAGGTAGCTGTAGAGACTAGTGCTTAGCGCGCGTAAAGAAGTCTAGAGAAGCCTACCTATAAAAGCATTCTGCAACTATAAGTTACTACTTTACTAGTGTAAGTTATAACTTTACTACTAACACTAATAGCTAAAAAATAATATTATATGCTATTACTATTATAAGCTAGAACACTTTAGCTATAACTACTTACTTTTTTATATAAAAAATAAGCTAATAGAAGCTGTAAACTTAGATATAAAGTTAAGTAATAAAAAAGCACTATTATTAAAAGAAGCTTTACTTTAAAAAAAAGTCTTCTCTCTAAAGACGCATAATAGAGCCTCTAGTTCTAACCTATAGCAGCTACTCTTTAGCAGAAAGCTATTTATGCTGCTTTGTTACATCTTTACTAATAAAACAGCTATTAATACTAAGATAGCTAAAGAATAATAAGCTAATTAATTATAAATATAACATTAACATTTTTATATGTAGCTTATTTCTAAAAATAAACCTAAGTTACTAAAAAAACACTAAGAGACATAATAAACTTATAAGTATAGCTACACTTTAACTAGTAAGTAAATAAAAAGTAACTAAGCATTTTATATATAAAAAGAACTTTAGAAAAATGTGTAACTAGCTTAGCACTTTAAAGCTAAGCTTATAAATTTATTATAGAAATTACTAACGTACCTAACGGGTTGGCCGGCCACACAGGTTGGCCGGCCACTTTTGCCAAGCCCCCACTAAAACCACTCTATTCTCTCGCAAAACAGCCTACTTTAGCCCTGTATAAAGTAATATAACATAAGATATTATTTAGAGTCTACTTCTACTACTTACTTACACATACGCAAGTTATGCCTAGTTTAATTGCACTGCCTACATTACCTTTAACTTAGCTTACTTTTTTTAGCGCGCACCTGCGTCTTTAGCTTCTTTCTATTACTACACGCTCTAAACTTTTTTAGAGTAGTTAGACAAGCTCTATTCTTAACTATTAAAGTCTTTTTTGCCTAAATCTGCTTTCTTTTATGTAATCTATGTTATATAGTAGCCTTATTTACTGCTTAAAGCTCTATAATCTTATAGCCTACTTTATTATGTTAATGCTCTAGATAACTATTATCTACTTTTTATTACTTTGCTATATTACCTTTAGCTGTTTTTATCTCTCTAAAGCTGTAACAACTACTTTAGTTAATATTTAGCTTATTATAAAGCTTAACTTATTAAAGTTATACCTATCTTTATCCTAGATACTGTACTTAGCTTTTATGTTAGCTACTAGGCAAAACTAGCCCTAGATAACCTTTAGATCCTTATAAAGCACTTTTTTATAATTATACTTATAATTAAACTTTATTATAAACTTAAAGCAGTGCTTAACCTATATACTAGTCTAGTTTTAGCTAACCTAGCCTAGATTACGCTCTATAGGCAAGGAATTAGCTATATTAGCTACAGCTATAAGCCTAGAGGGAAATCTGCGTGTTATAAGCTTAAGTATATACTTAACAACTACTTTTTTTTAAGCTTAGTTAGATTCCTTAATTTAGGCTAGCATTCTGCTTATAAAGGCTGTCTAGCGCGTTAATTGCTTAGTGTTGTGTAAGAGACATTATAGATAGCTGCAGCGTGTTATAAGAAGAGTTTTAAGTCTTGTTTAAAAGCCTAAAGAGCAAGCTGTATCTAACATTCTTTAGAAGATTTAATCTAGTGTTGTTGTTAAGGCATTATGTAGATAGGTAGAGTTTAGTGGGGGCTTGGCAAAAGTGGCTGGCCAACCTGTGTGGCCGGCCAACCCGTTAGGTACGTTATAACTTAACTATATTACATAATACACTTATTAATGCTAGTTTAGACATTAATGTAATAAGTTCTACTACCTTTATATTATATGCTTAATAAAAGGAAGTTATTATTAGTTATATAAGTATATATAAAGTAAAAAAGCTTATTTAAAATTATTTAAAAAAAAATTAAACTAGCTTAACCTAGAGAAAAAGCTCTGCTAGTTAATTTAATAAAAGCTTTTAGCACTATTATATACAGAAGCTATGCTAGCCTACTTCTTTAAAAAAGACTTTAATAAGCTTTTACTTTACTATAAAAAAGTTAACTATAACATTTAGCTTATAGCAAAGAACACACTGTTAAGTAGCTTACTATATAGTATATTACTAAAGTAACTTAAGCTAGTTAAAACTTACTTTAATAATTACTTATAACATAGTTTTATAACACACAGCAGCGCTAGCTATGCGTCTCTAGTGCTGTTTACTAAGAAGCTAGAAAAAAAGTAGTAGTTCTATGTTAACTACTAAAAGCTTAATATAATTATAAAAAAGAACGCATACCTAATTCTCTTAATCTAGAAGACTTTTACCTGCCTAGCATGTACTAGAGTGTTTACTATGCTAGACATATAATAAGCCTTTTACTGCATTTATTTAAACAAGAAGGTAAAGAACCTGTTATTTATACATTCCTTGCGCTTTTAACTAGAGCCTGTAAAGCTTTTAAGCCTAGGTGTCCTACGCGCGCATACTAGAGCTCTTCTAAGTCTAAGTGTAGAAATGTAGTTTATAAGTGTTAGTATTTTAGAAGCACACTTTACACTAGTAAGTAAAAAGAGACAGCTTTATATTTAATAAACATAAAGTTATGTTTTTAGTAGAGTGTTATAAGTACTTTATTCTTTTTTAGTATGCTTATACGCAGTGTATAGTTAAGTTTTAAATAATATAGTCTTTTTTTTAAATAAGCTTTTAAGATAATATTAATGTAAAATCTTTTTACTATAACTACTTTTTATTATATAAAATCTTTTATGCGCTTTTTTTATGCTCTATTTAACACTTTTCTAAGCTTTTTAGTTTCTATTCTTTAGATTAGAAACAACTAAGTGCTACCTACTATCCTATCTTTACATTTAGTGTGCATCTTACACTATCTTCTTCTTACTTTGTACAGTAGCAGAGCTTGCTGTATAATGTAAAGGATTAATCTGCTATCTTAAGAGATAGGTAACTAAACAAAGTACCTTGTAGGGTGTAAGTGCTCTGTTGTTACTCTTTCTAAGGTATAAGTAACAAAACAAAGTACCTTATAAAGTGTAAGTACTCTGTTATTACTCTTACTAATTTACAGTTAATTAAATTAACTACTAATTAGTATTAAATAGGCTTTAATAGCTAGCTGCTTATAGTATAAGCACTTAAGTAGCAAGAGTAAGAGTAGTGTACAGTGTGCACAGCGTATAAGGTAGGTAAGGTAAGGGCAATATGTTTCTAGTTTTATTACTCTTGTCTTTCCTTTATATAGAGGAAAAGATAAATATCTAGATGTTTGCGCACAGAGGTTCGCGCACAAGCATCATGTAACATAGATACGTGATCCTGCTCGTGCGCGATAGCTTGTATCTAAACCGTGACGCTGCTGCTGCGTACAGACATATACTAAAGTAAACTATATATAAATTAATATAAAAGTGTACTTATATTAAGTATACAATTTTTTTTAAAAAAAAAAAATAAACTAATAAAAAAATTATAACTAACTGATTAGTATATTTTAAAAAAAGATTTTACTTAACTTTATATTTTATAAACTTAAATATATTATATATAGTAAGCTTTACTAATAACTTACTTTATTTTTAGTAATACTATAAAGATAGTAAAATTATTACTATTTATATACTTTTTTACTTATTACACTTTTTATAGCTATTTAATATAGGTTATTTTACTTTTTTTAAAAAGTATATAAGCACTAAGCTAAAAACTTTATACATAACTAAATTACTTATTATAAAGTAAGCTTATAAGTAAAGTAATACTTAAAAGTAAATAATAGCTAGCTAATTTTTAGCTTTAATTAAGTTAGTAAAATTTCTTTTTTAAAAACTAAAGGTTTATATAAATTTAAGATTAGTTATTGTCTAAACAGAAGTATTTAAATACACTGTTAAGCGTTACGTAACATAGTCTTGTGTTACAGTCGCACATATAAACAGATAAATATTCCTTTCCTTTTGCACAGACTTAGAAGAAGAAGAACAATTAACACTAGTTACCTGCTACCCCCCCCGCGCAATGTGTACACCATGCAACTCTCTTTGCCTTGCACGTACTTGCTAATTGCAAAGGCTAGCTAGCATAAAGTCTATTTAATAGTTATCTAGAAATTAGTTAATTATTAGCTATAATTAAAAGAACATGTTCTAGCTCTAGCTTTTAACATGTTTCTGCTCTTATAATAGTCTTCCTTTTCTTTGCACCTTACGTTCTCTAGCGTTGCACCTGTTCTTTTCACTGCCTAATACTGCCACGCTACGCCTAATACTGCTACTTAATATTTTTAATTTAATTGTTTTAGCATTAAAGCTCTAATTGTAGAGCTGTAGCTTGTGTAGTTTTTGTCTCTATAGGCATTTATTAAAGTGCTAGGGAGCTCTAGCGCTGCCTCTGCCTCTGCCTCTGCCTCTCTATTGCTGCAAAGATTAATGTAGTACATGTAATACCTTAATAAGCTGTTTTGCTTACATAACTGCTAGTTTAGCTTCTTTAACTGCTGTTTAAATATAATAGGCTAATGCCTAAAGGTGTTAGTAAGAGATTACCTAGCAGTGTTAGGAAATGCATAAAGTAAATTGCAGCAAATTGTAGTAAACTACAGCAAATTGCAGCAAACTATAGCAAATTGTAGCAAATTGTAGCAAATTGTAGCAAATTGTAGCAAACTACAGCAAATTGTAGCAAACTATAGCAAATTGCAGCAAACTATAGTAAATTGCGGTAAACTATAGCAAATTGCAGCAAACTACAGTAGATTACAGCAGCAGGCAACAATCTCTAGTAGATATTAGTTGTGTTGCAAGTAGCTCTATGTATAGAGAGAGTTCTAGGGGGGTAATGCCTCTAGAAAAAAAGTCTTACAAAGGGCAGTAATAATTGCACATAAGCTAGTGTTAGCGTAATAGGAAATTACTAAGCTTTAAGCAGCTAATAAGGCAGCTACATTTAGAAAGGCCTGCGCTTAACAGCTTAAAATAAGTTTAGAGCGCGCAGTAACAGGAAGAAGGCAAAGAAGTAGGTGTAAGCTAAAGTAGATAAGCAATTCTAAAGGCGCTGCAGACAGTGCAATTAGACTAGGCATAACGCGCAAATGTGTAAACAAGAAGTAGAAGTAGTATCTAAATAATATTCTAGGCTGTACTGTACTCTATAGTGCTAGAGTAGGTTGTTATAGGCTATAATAAAGTTTGTTGTAGTGTAGTCTTAGCAAAAGTAAGCAACTCAGGTATGCAAGCAACTGCTAATCCCCGACACGCTAATGTAGCTAGAGAGGTGGAACAGACGCAACTAACTATAATTTAAACATGTTTAACACAACGCATGCTAGAGCAAACTGCATGCAAATTAGCGTAAAGGTGCACTTACATTAGGTATACATTTTTTTAAAAAAGAATATAAGAAACACATAAGGTGACAGAGAAACAGCGTTACTAGGGTTTATCTAAAGAAATTCTAACTAACTAGCGCGTCTAAAAGAGGATATTCTGCTCAACTTTTCGTTCTGCAAACTCGAATATAATAAGCAGAGTGTAAAGATGGGATGGTAGGTAGCACGAATAGCACTGAGAGCAAGCTTTCGGAGAAAGATAGGAGTGTATTGTAAGAGAGACGAATCGCTGCCAAGCCTCGCTTGTTAGGATTCATGCTTATATACGAAGCACAGGTCATACAACCTCCAAACAGGTCAGGTGAGGCCATACTAGCCCGTTCTAGGACATCCGGCCTTACACAGAGCAAGCTCTGCTAAAAATAACTAAGCTATTTAGCGCCTTAATAAACTATTAAGTATTAGAGTACTTCTTAATTAAACATAAGCTTACTTTATAGTAAATGCACTATGTAACGGCGCAGGCAAGACAATGGGTCCGAATGCGGTATGAATCCACTCAGAGGCATATGGGAGTGCGTGGGGACTCAGAGACCTGGGAATACCAATGACACCTATAGGCCTTGTACGTAGGATATCAGAAAACTACCGAGCTAGCTACGGGGGCGAGGTGCGACTAAATACATGAGGGAATAGGGGTAACAGCAGGGGTCGGGGCCAGGTCGAGGTCGGGGCCGATACGAGGGCCTTCCGGAGGTTCCGGGCGACTCGAGATGGAACGATTCATGAGGATCGTTACACACTAGGCTATTGTAAGGCCGGATGTCCTAGAACAGGCTAGTATGGCCTCACCTAACCTGTTTAGAGGTTGTATAACCTGTGCTTTGTATATAAGCATAAATTCTAATAAGCAAGGCTTAGCAGTAATTTATCTCTTTTATAATACACTTCTATCTTTCTTTAAAAGCTTGCTCTTAGTGCTATCTATGCTACTTACTATCCTATCTTTACATTTAAATTACTCTATAAGCTAGTATACTGCTTAAGGGCAACATTTCTATATAATAGTGTTAAAATAAAATGCTAGAGAAGAATTAGATGTAACTAGCGCTTAAAGACTACTTAAAAAGCTAGCTAAAACTACTACTTTTAGTAATACTTAACTAAAGTTAACACTAACATAAAAAAAATAAAGTAAGAAATAAGTAAAAAAAAATAAAATAAATTTATAAATTAGGCTTATTAAGCTATCTAGAAGGTGTTTAGGGCCTAGAAGAGGTTAGAAGAGCTAGTGCAGAACTAAGCAACGCATAGTCTACCCCTGCGAATTAGGCTTTAGCAGAAGCCTGCGCCTAGCTATAAAAGCAGCAGAAAGCATAAAAACTAGCTAAAATAATAAAAATCTATTATTAATTTAAAGTAGGTAATATAAGCACACTTAATAAGTTACTAACTAAGGTATTAAACATTATTATACTAAAACTTACTTAAGACTAAGTAAACTTACTATGTTTTAAACTACTACACTAATATAAAAAGAAGAACAGGGCAGACTATAACTAGTAGTGTAGAGATAATAAGAACTATTATTAAAAAAGTTTATTAAGGTTTACTTAGAAATTATAAAAGATTTTTTTTAGCTTATAATATATTAATAAAACACTATAATTACTATAAGAGACACACTATACTTATTTAAAGCTTGTTAACTTATTATAGTTACTAACATAGTAAATTTTTAAAAATAAGATGCTTAATAACATGGTCCACAAGCGAATGTTCAACACAAGCGAGTGTTCCGCCCCACCACCAAAACGCAGCCAACCTACTACTAACCGCGATGCATTAACAACTATATAATTAATTATCTTTAAAAAAGGCTAGAATTAACCTAGCTATTTAAGCTCTTAATAGAGACATGTCTTTAACTAAGAGGCGCGCTGCAGCATTCTACAATGTTAATTAAATAGCTCTCTGCTAATAACGCGCAGGGATAACTATGCAACGCGACTGTATAGCTAACAACAAGAAGCTTACAAAGCTAAAAAAGGAGGTAATTATTAAGCATATACTTAATCTAGATTTCTAAGGATTTGCGCCTACTCTAGGTGCTGTATAAGAGATGGCTAACAAGCTTCTTACTAAGCGCGGCGCTCTACTAGCAGGTATTAACTAGCTATCTAACTTTGTTGCGCGTACGCTAGCAGTTAAAACCTACCTTAGCTAACTGTACAATTACTAACAAGCAAAATGCAAAGATCTAGTGATTATAAGCAAGTAGTTTAAGCTTGTAGAGGCTACATAATTAAAGTACAGCATTATAAATTAGAACATGTATAATTTTAACAAGACAGGCTTTTAGATAGGGGTTATATTAAGCTAAATAGTTGTTATAGGCACAGATAGACGTAATTAGCTAAAGGCTATACAGCTAGGCAACTGTAAATAGGTGACAGTTATTGTAGGCATTAACGCAGATAGGTAGGCAATACCTCTATACGCAATCTTTAAAGGCAAGCATCACCTATCTGCCTAGTATAAGGATAAGGATATACTAAAGGACTAGGCTATTAGTGTTAGCAATAATAGCTAGACAACTAACAAACATAAAATTGCATAGCTAGAGCACTTTAATCTGCATATAAAAGATTACTTAGTAGGCTTATAGTAGCTGCTTATTTTTAATAGCTATAAAAGCTATTACTCTGTTAAATTCCTAGAGCTCTGTAAGCAGAGGCGTATTATAGCGCTCTGTATGCCAGCACACGCGTCACATATTCTACAGCTGCTTAACGTTGGCTGCTTTTTGCTGTTAAAGCGCGCGTACAGTACTAAGATTAGCTAGTTAATCTGCTACTAGATTAACTATATTAATAAGCTAACCTTCCTACTAGCCTTTAAAGCAGCATTTAGTTGCTTAATTATAATAGATAATATCTGCGCAGGCTTTAAAGCTACAGGACTAGTCCTATTTAACCTAGAGCTGGTGCTCTTAAAGCTTAATATATAGCTACCTAATTAGCTAGCTACTCTACTACTAAATACTGCCTAGAAGGCTTAAACACCTAGTAATCTTTATAAGGTTAAGGCTTAGTTAACTTTACTATATAATTAGATTTAAAGGCATTAGAATTTGTCTCCTTCTGCTATGCTTAATCTAGCAAAGTAGCTAAGTAAGGGCGCTACTAAAATAGCTTATGTTGCTGTTCTACAGCGCAATTAAGCAGCTGCCCTAGAGAGGGCCTATAAGGCAGCTATAAAGCATAAGCAGCGTAAAAAAAAGTAAATTTAAAAAGAAAAAACTCTAACAAGTTATTAAAGCTTTAAGTTAAGTACTTAGAAGCTTACTAGTATAGCAGAAGGTAGCAAAATGCCTTAAGAGGAGTTAACTGCTAAAAGCAGCGCAGCGCGTGCACAGCGCTGCAAGCGCTGCAACAAGCCTAGGCATAACTCTTATACATGCAAGGATATTAAATAATTCTATAGTAGTTTATTTTATATAGTATATTTTTGCGTTGTTAAATTAATAGTCTTTAAAGTTAAATTTAGTAGTAGGGCGGAACACTCGCTTGTGTTGAACATTCGCTTGTGGACCATGTTACATTAAGTACTTTAGTAAAATAAAAAAAGTAGCTTATAATACTATAAAAAACTATAAATAATAACTTAATTAGTTTTTAACTAAACTTCTAGCCTACTTTAGGCTATTATAAACTAAAGTTAATAAGAAGAGCCTAAATAAAATAATAGTAAACTTTAGTAGCACATTATTTAACAAGATTAAGCATAATTTAATATATATTTTATAAAGTAAGTAAGAAATACTAGCTTAGGTAAAAGAGTAGAGCAATATATTCTACTACTACCTATAGAAAAGAAAAGAGCTAAAGTTAAAAAAAAACATAAAAGCATTTTATTTTACCTTTAACTAATAAAAACCTAAAAAAGCTTAAAAAGAAATAAAAAAAGCCTTTAAGCTAAAAAAAAGCTAAAAAAGTAAAAATTTAATAAAATAAAAGTTACTTACTAAAATAATAAGTAGCTAGGTTATATTTCCTTAGATTATTTTATAAAAAATAAAGATAAAAATAAGTCTAATAAAAATAATTAAAAAAGAAAAAAGTAAGACTAAAAAAACTAAGCATTTTTCTCTTAGCTTATATTACTTTAAAAAGTAATAAAAAAAGCTTAACATACTTTATAGGCAAGTTGCTTACACACCTAAGTTGCTTACTTTTACTAAGACCCTACTATACTACTTTTCCTATACTAATGCATTTCTAACAACACTACTTAAACATGTTAAAGGAACATTAAATGCAGCTTACACTTTAGGCTTTTAAATAAAACATAACACTTTCTAACTAACACACTATAGCTATTTATAGAGTTTTTTAAAAGATAATAAGTAACTAACACACTAAATAACTTTTCTAAGCTAATTATATAGCTAACTTATAAAAGCTAGATAATAACAAAGAGTAAGTAATTATTTAGCACATACTTAAGCTAAATGCGCAAGGATTTCCTCTCTAGCTAGTAGCTATAGCTAATATAGCTAATTCTTTACACACTAAGCATAATATAAGCTATGTTAGCATAAACTAGCTTAATATATTTATTAAGTGTTACTTAGAGCTTAAAGTAAAGTTTAAGCATAAGTATAACTATAAAAAAGCTTTTTATAAAAATCTTATAGTAATTTAAAGCTAGTTTAACTTTATAAAAAATATTAAAGCTAAGTATAGCATTTAAAATAATAACATGTATAACTTTAATAAAATAAAGTTTATAATAGGCTAGATATTTACTAGAGTAGTTATTATAAGTTTAAAGAGATAAGGACAGCTAAAAGCAGTCTAGCTAGGTAACTAGAAGTAGACAACAGCTATCTAGAGTATTAATGCTAAAAAGTAAGCTATTTTACTTTTTATTATTTTTTAAAGTAGTAACTACTTTTTAAACTAGTATAAAAAGAAAAATCTACTTTAGAATTAAGTTATTATAATCTTTAAGTATAGCTAGACTACTAATTAGCTTAGTCTAGACTAGTTAAAGCACTTTAACGCGCATATAAAGAAGCGTACTGTTAGCAGCTACTGTCTACTAGTTATTAATAGCTATAAAAGCTATAACTTACTTTATTTTTAGTAATACTATAAGGATAATAAGATTATTACTATTTATATGCTTTTTTACTTATTACACTTTTTATAGCTACTTAATATAGGTTGTTTTACTTTTTTTTAAAAAGTGTATAAGCGCTAAGCTAAAAACTTTATGCATAACTAGATTACTTATATTATAAAAATAAAGTTTTTACTATGCTTTAAAGTAGCTTATAATGCTATAATTACTTTTAGTAATATCTAAGAAAAGTTTTAAAGCGCTAAATTAGTTTCTTTTAACCTATAATAAGTTATAATAAGCCTTAATATAAAGTTGCGCACTTTATTACTACTACTACTTATATATAATAAGCCCTAGTAGTTATAAACCCTAAGTAATACTTTAAAACTTAGGTTATAATTAATGCTTATAAAAATAAAAATTTAAAAGTATATAAATAGTTTACTAACTTTTATAGTTAAAGTATTTAAAAAGGTCTTAAAGAGAGCAGCAATAATTATATATTGTCACGGTATCCTCCCCAGATCCCAGACATAACCGTATTAGACGCGTACTAGAGTATTATTAGTGCACGTCTAACACAAACACAACACAACACAGACATAAACTTAAGCACAAACTGCCTTAACACTAACTAAACTTAGAACAGGCTTAATTTATACCTAAAGCGCTTAGACTTCTAAGCTAAGTATTTAATTACTAATTTTTTTAAACTTTTTTATTTCTTACATAACATTTTGTACTTACTATAATACCTTATGTAGTAATTAAACTAGACCTCTATAAAGCTCTATAACCTTACTTATGCATAATTATAATATTACATTATATTAAAACTTTAGCTAAAAATAGCCTCTAAATTTAATTTAATAAGCTTAGTACTTATATAACTCTAAGCTATTAGAGTAAGCTAAGAAGCCTTCTAAAAAGCACTTACTTTATAAAAAAGCTACTATGTTGTAAGCTTTAAAGCTTTTTAAAAGGACTTTAAAAAATAGATTTATGTTATTAAGTAGTCTATTTTTACCTTAACTTTTATTATAGTAGTAGGAACTAAGAACTTACTAGCCTTAAAGCTTACCTAAAAGTCTAGAGATAGCTTAACTCTTTCTTACTTAACACTACTTATAACCTGTAACTTTTTTAACCTAGTAATAAAATCTAACTAACTTCTTAATCCTCTACTGTTTAATAGAAAACAGAAAAACATACCTTTCTTCTTACATAAGCTTTAATATAAACTTAAAGGAAACATAGACTAATTCTCTTTTAAATGCTTTTAGTTACTATACACCTACTTTTAACTTAACTATAATATAACAGCCTTAATTAACTTACTAATAAATAAAGATATTATTAACTTAAATTAATTTATAGTGTTTTTATAAGTAACTTATAAAGACTTAAATAAAAAGTTAACAGCCTTAAGTTGCCTAAACACTTTATAATAAAAAAGAAAAAGCTTTACTTTACACTTTACTAAGTTCTGCTAACTTGCATCTAATATAGGCCTAAATAAAATAGGTTTAATTATAGCCTTATATAACTCTCTCTTAACTAAACTGTAACACGCTATAGTAGAAAAACCCCTTTTAAATAACCTTAACACATATGTAAACCTAATTACTACCTATAATAATAACATAAGGTTTCTCCCTATATAAGCCCTAATACACCCCTAAACTAGCGCAGTTATAAATAAAGACCTTAATGTAATAAAAATTAATTTAAATTATGCTTTAGTTAGTTTTAAAAAGTGTAAAAATTATATAAAAAAAAGTTAATGCTTTAAGTGTAGTAAGTATAGTTATATTTTTTTAAAACTGCTTTATTTCTTTTTCTTAAGTCTACATAAGTAGCGCTACTAGCACTTATTAAAGATTTTTACTATTTTAATTTTATTTTTATAAGGGCTTTAACTTATATTTAAGCCTTAATCCTTTTTACTACTCTTAACATAGCTACAGCTATAGCAGTAGAAGCCTGTAAAAAGGCTTATCCTAGGGCTAAGTTACCCCCTAGGACTAATTTAACACTAGATCTCTGCTAACCTATAGGCTAAGTCCCCTACTAATAACTAGAAGTACTAAGTTAATATTCTTATATATTTATAATAAGAAACTGTATTAGCCTTAATATAAGCTCTTATTAACTTAAAAGTAAATAGTATAAGTTACATTAATAAAAAACTAGCACATAAACTAAATCTTTAATTAACACTACTTACTTAAATAATTTACTAAACTAGATTTAATAGAAAACAACTTAAAAAAGGTTTTATCTTTTATACTACAACTATTATAATTACCTACTAATATTATAAAAAGCAGATTAAGCTTTATTTAATAAACATAAAATGTTATAACCTAATTCTAAAACAACTATAGCTGTATTAGCATAAAGTTACTTTTAATTACTAAAAGTAAGTCTTAAACTTTAACTTTTTTTAATATTAAAATGTATGCTTACACTTACACCTAAACAACACCTAAGTAGCACTTAATATAGAAAGTTTTTAAACCTACTTTCTAATAACCTAGAGAAAAACTACCTAAGTAAGGCTAATAAGCTAGGCCTTTTACTAAGATAAGCTATATAAAATAATTTAATAACTACTTAAACTTAAAAAAAAAAAGCCTTTAAAGAATTTTTACTTACTTAATTTAGACACAAACTAGGACTTAAATAGTAAATAGACATCTGCTATATAGGACCTACCCTATTTATAACTCTAGCTTAATAACTAGATTACAAAATCTACGCAGTTATAATTTTTAATATAGACTAAGCTCTAGCTCCCTAAAAACGCACTAACCTAAAGATAATAGTCTCTTAAGACTACTATAACTTATTATATGTCTTTTTTTAAAATAAGTTTAATAAGCTTCTAATATAATGTCTGTATAATTACTAAATAACTTTTAAGCCTAGCAAATAACCTAGTTATAGGCCACTATATAGAATGTTACTAAATAAATTAAAAGTGCTTTAAAAATACTTTAATAAAAACTTAAAAAAGGGTTTATTTAAGCTAGCTTTTTACTAGTAGTGTTACTTATACTATTTATAAAGAAACTTAGAAGTAGGCTTTAATTCTATGTTAACTACTAAAGACTAAATGCTATTACTATTAAAAACTAATACTTAATTTCTTTTTTATAGAAAACTTTAAGCTAACTAAGTAAAGTAAAGTATTTTATAAAGTTAGATATTATTACTGCCTTTAATAAGCTAAAGATAGTAAAGGGTAATAAGTAGCTAACAGTGTTTTAGACCTAATATAGACTATTTAAGTACCTAGTAATGCCTTTTAGCTTAGCTAACGCGCCTAGTACTTTTTAACATTTTGTAAACAACTTACTCTAACCCTACCTAGACATGTTCTGCACTGCGTATATTAACAACATTTTAATCTATAGTAATAGCCTTTTAGAGCACAAACAGCATGTACGCCTAGTACTAAAGGCTATAAAAGAAGCAGGTCTGCAACTTAATATAGATAAATGTAAGTTCTACTAATTAAAGGTTACATATTTAGGATATGTAATCTTTATAGATAGCATCTAAATAGACCCTGTTAAGGTTTAGACTATGCTAGATTAGTAATACCTAAAAAATATAAAAAATGTTTAAGCCTTTATAAAATTTACTAACTTTTACTAATAATTTATTAATAACTTTTTATAGTAAGTAAGCTTTATAATTATACTTACTAAGAAAAAAATCTAATTTAACTTTAACTTAAATTACTAATAGTTCTTTAACTAGCTAAAGAAAGCCTTTACTAAAGCTTTAATACTCTACTACTTTAACTTTAAACTACTAATACTTGTAGAAGCTAATGCCTTAGACTACGTAGTAGCAAAAGTTCTCTTCTAGACTAAGCTAAATAAGACTATTAAGCCTATTACATATTTCTTAAAAAAAAATAAGTCCTGTAGAAGGTAATTATAAAATCTATAATAAGAAATTACTTACTATAGTACACTACTTTAAACAATAGCAACCTAAACTAGAAGGTGCAGCGCATCTAATACAAGTTCTATCTAACTATAAGAACTTATAGTACTTTATAACTATAAAATAACTTAGCTACTAATAAGCTTATTAGTTTAAATACCTATTTTATTTTAATTTTAAGATTACTTATTATTTTAGTTAAGATAGAGGGAAACTAGATGCCTTTATAAGGCAATCCTAAAACATTTTTGCTTAAAAAAAAGTATAAAAAGCTTAACACTAAACTCTACTTTAACTTAAGCTATTTTTAGACCTTAACTTAAATAAAATAGATTAGATAATTAATTAAATTATTACTAATAAGTATCTAAATAATAAATTTATCTAAGAAACTTTAGACCTACTCTAAAACAGCACTAGTTAGTTAAAGAAGGTAACACTAGCTAACTATAAAAACTAAAATAGTAAGCTATATTACTGTAACTAACTTATAATCTCTAATTCTAACAAACTAAGAATTAAACTACTTTAAATTATACACAACTTACTTGTTAGAAGACACCTAGGCAGAGAAAAGACTCTTAACCTACTATAGAGAGAGTACTACTAGCCCCGCATGTTCTATACTGTACGCTAATATGTATTATGTTGCTATACTTGCTGTAAAGTAAAAGCCTTTTAAAAAAAGTATAATAGCCTACTTAAACTACTTCTAATCTCTAAACAAGCTTAGAAAGACATATTAATTAATTTTATTATAAACCTACCTTTATCTAAAGAGTATATAAATATTATAGTAGTTGTTAATTACTTAACTAAGTATTAACACTTAATACTATGTTTCTCTATAACTGCCCTTAATATAGCCTAGTTATTCTACTAATATGTATAAGTTTACTATAGCCTGCCTAACATAATTATATTAGACAGAGGTACGTAGTTTGTCTTAGCCTTTTAGGACAAACTCTGTAAACAGCTCTAAATTGTCCCCTATCTATCTATAGCTTTTTACCTAGAGACTAACAGCTAGACTAAGAATATAAACACTGTAATAAAATAAGTTCTATAAGTGTACACAAACTACTAGTAAAATAACTAGGTAAAATAGTTAGCTATAGCATAGTTTAAAGCTAATAACATAACATTTAAATTAACATAAGTATCTTTATTCTTAGCAAACTACAGATACTACCTCTAAATAAGATTTAAACTACCTTTAAATACCCCCTAACTAACTTATTAATTTATATAAGTAATAGACATAAATAAACTTATTAATAAAATCTAAAATATATTTAAATATGTTTATAAAAAGCTTACATAGGCTTAAGCTTTTTAATAAGAGTATATAAACTAATTCTAAACTCTTGCTCTTGCATATGCAGCTAGCAAGAAGGTCTAGCTAGACACTAGAAATATCTAAATAAACTAATAATTAAAAAAACTTAATTAGAAGAACCTTAGCCCCTTTACAGTAGCCTATATAGTCTTATTATATGCTTACTAATTAATCCTACCTAACAGCATAAAGATACACCCTGTGTTCTACGTATTATTGCTGCGCTAAGTAGCCTCTAAATCTAACTATCTACTTAGACAGCTAAACCTGCTACCTAAACTTATTATTATAAATAATAAACTAGAATATGTTATAGAAGATGTTAAATAAATCTAGTTTAATAAAAAAAACATATCTATAAATACTTTATAAAATAGACTAGATATAACAAACTATTATAAAAACCTATAAAAGCCCTATAAAAAAACTCTGCAGTAACCTAATTCTACGCCTAATACTTATCTAAACTAAACCTATACCTTAATAAAAACAACTTAATGCTAGAACTACTAATGTAAAGAATTCTCTTCTTAATAAAAAGGGGGGTACTATTACAGTATCCTCCCTAGATCCTAGACATAACTGTATTAGACATGTACTAGAGTATTATTAGTGCATATCTAACATAAATATAACATAACATAGACATAAACTTAAGCATAAACTGCCTTAACACTAACTAAACTTAGAATAGGCTTAATTTATACCTAAAGTGCTTAGACTTCTAAGCTAAGTATTTAATTACTAATTTTCTTCTAAACCTTCCTATTCCTTATACAACGTCTTGTACCTACCATGATACCTCACGTAGTAATTAAACTAGACCTCCGTGAAGCTCTATAACCTTACTCGTGCACAATCGTGACATATATAAGCTAGTATTAGTGTAATAAAAAATTACTAAGCTTTAAGCAGCTAATAAGGCTACTACATAATATAAATTACATAAAAAAAAGTAGATTAAGGCAGAAAAAACCTTAATAATTTAAAAAGGCCTACACTTAACAGCTCTAAAGGAGTTTAAAGCGCGCAGTAATAGAAAGAAAGTAAAGAAGCAGGTGTAAGCTAAAGTAGGTAAGCTATTCTAAAGGTGCTGCAGATAGTGCAATTAGACTAGGCATAACACGCAAACATGTAAGCAAGAAGTAGAAGTAGTATCTAAATAATATTCTAGGCTATACTGTACTATATAGTGCCAGAGCGGGTTGTTATAGGCTATAATAGAGTTTGTTGGGGTGGGGTCTTAGCAAAAGTAAGCAACTCGGGTGTGTGAGCAACTCGCCTATGAAGTACGTTAGCTAAGAAGTAGAATCTTAAAATTAAGCCTTTACTAAATGTTTTTTTAAAAGCACTTAATAAATTAAACTTTACTATTTATAGCTTTATAGTTATAAATATAAAGATTATAAACTTTTAAAAAAAGTTTAGACTTATAAAGTACTATTTATAGTAATAAACTTAAAAAGACTTTTAATATATTTAAGTTTACTTTAAATTAATTAGTTTAATTTAAAGCTAAACTTTTATATAAAACATATATTATTTACAAGTGTAAAAAACTATAGTATGCTAAAGTACACTAAGGTGGCCTTAAAAGACATAGTAAAGTTTAAGTAAACTATGTAAAGTTCTAATATAAATGTCTATGTCTATAGTATACTGTCTAATAATACTAAAGATTTTTTAAGACCTATAAAGCTTAAGTTAAAACTAGAGTATAAAAAATATATAAATGTAGTTAAGTTTAATAAGATGTTAAAAGTACTACTATATAGCCTATAAAATCTAGCTATTAAGCTAGAGAAAAAAATAAAGCCTTTTTACTAACTACTATATAACTTATTAAAGTAAAATACTACAACAGTTCATAAATGATCTGTAAAAGCAAAGCTTGCTTAGAGCAATAGTTAGCACATTAAGGTAGGCGTAAGGCCGGATGTCCTAGAGCGGGCTAGTATGGCCTCCTCTAACCTGTTTAGAGGTCACATAACCTGTACTTTGTATATAAGCATAAATCCTAACAAGTAAGGCTTAGTAGCAATTTGTCTCTCTTATAATACACTTCTATCTTTTTTTAAAAGCTTACTTTTATTGCTATTTATGCTACTTACTATTCTATCTTTATAGTAAGTTATTTAGGTTAAAGAATAGTTTATAATAATTTTTATAAATTATTTTATCTTAAGTTGCTTAGAACTTATCTAATAAGTTTTTATATTAGCTTTAACTATAACTTAACTTTATCTTTTATAGTTACTTTTATTTTTTTTAAGTATTTAGTTGCACCTTTTTTTTTAGCTAGCTTAGTAGTTTTCTAATATTTTTTATATAAGGCCTATAAGTGTTAATAGCATTCCTAGGTTCTAAGTCCC